>NW_019942706.1:197552-200871 GCF_002910315.2 Salvelinus sp. IW2-2015 | reverse complement strand
TGGCTATAGGTTGCTAGCTGCAGGGTGGACTGGCTATAGGTTGCTAGCTGCAGGGTGGACTGGCTATAGGTTGCTAGCTGCAAGGTGGACTGGGACAGATGTGGATGTAAGATAGTGGAGTGGATCCTGTGTAGATGGACGTACTGCTAACTGGACCCCGTCTGCTCTGCTCAGAGTAGACTGGAAGCCCCCTGTCCACCACACACACTCTCACTCACACACACACACAGACTCACACACACACACAGGCATTGGTGTCATTTGTCTATAACTGGACCACTGATGAWTCAATGCGTAAGCTTGTTGAACAACTGCTATTAGGCCAGTAAACATGCCACAGTAGAGCCAAGGGGGATTTAGGGGGATTCATTTGGGAGGATTTTTACAGCTGTTGTCTGCATATTTAATGGCAAGACTGTACAGAGGTATTGGTGCATTTTTAGCTCTAATTGATGTGAATATTTGCCTCAGGTATTTTCTCTCGTTATTTTTTATTCCTAATCATTTCTGTGGGCTTAAGGAGGTTTGGAAGGGAAGTTACAGCTTATAAGAGTTTTCACTAGACAGGTCACATCGTCAGAGACCCGAGAGATAGGGGCAGACTGAGACCAGAGAGAGAGAGAGAGGGGCAGACTGAGACCAGAGAGAGAGAGAGAGAGAGAGAGAGAGAGAGGGGCAGACTGAGACCAGAGAGAGAGAGAGGAGCAAGCTGAGACATGAGTCATGACTCTGGGGTAAATATGTACCATGTTCTTCTGTTACTGCTGCCTGTAAGTTGATCTACCTGAAACACGGGACAGAACAGAGCAGCCAGTCTGCAAAACCCATTAAATATGCTTTTATTTCACATAGATGATAGGTTCTATTCAGTGTTTGTAGAGATGCATGAGGTGTGGCGGTAGGGGTGGGGGGACGTAGGGAGAGAGAGAGAATCAGGATGAGTTGACAGGATGTACAGACATGTTGACACAGCAGGGAGGGAGAATCAGGATGAGTTGACAGGATGTACAGACATGTTGACACAGCCAGGGAGGAGAATCAGGATGAGTTGACAGGATGTACTGACATGTGACACAGCAGGGAGGAGAAATCGGATGAGTTGACAGGATGTAACAGACATGTTGACACGGATTACAGAATGTTGCAAGGATGTACAGACATGTTGACACAGCAGGGAGAAGAATCAGGATGAGTTGACAGGATGTACAGCATGTTGACACAGCAGGGAGAGAGAATCAGGATGAGTTGACAGGATGTACTGACATGTTGACAGGATGTACTGACTGATGGCAACGGAGTATGATGTTGACAAGGATGTACTGACATGTTGACAGGATGTACAGGCATGTTGGCAGGATGTACAGACATGTTGACACAGCAGGGAGGGAGAATCAGGAATGAGTTGAACAGGATGTACAGACATGTTGACACAGCAGGGAGGGAGAAACAGGATGAGTTGACAGGATGTACTGACATGTTGACACAGCAGGAGAGGAATCAGGATGAGTTTGACAGATGTACTGGACATGTTGACAGGATGTACAGACCATGTTGGCAAGGATGACAGACACGTTGCAGGATGTACAGACATGTTGACAGCAGGGAGAGGAATCAGGATGAGTTGACAGGATGTACTGTACATGTTGACAGGATTAGAAGGGTTGACAGGATGACAGACATGATATGACAAGGATGTACGGAGACATGTTGACAGGATGTACGAAATGTGATGGACAGTGATTTTGTTACAGACATGTTGCACAGAGCAGGGAGAGAGAATCAGGATGAGTTGACAGGATGTACTGACATGTTGACAGGATGTACTGACATGTTGACAGGATGTACTGACATTGTTGACAGGATGTAGCTGAACATGTTGACAGGATGATACAGGCATGGTTGGCAGGATGGTACAGACATGTTTGACACAGCACAGAGGGAGAATCAGGATGAGTTGACAGGATGTACAGACATGTTGACACAGCAGGGAGGAGAATCAGGATGAGTTGACAGGATGTACTGACATGTTGACACAGCAGGGAGGGAGAATCAGGATGAGTTGACAGGATGTACAGACATGTTGAAACAGCAAGGAGGGAGAATCAGGATGAGTTGACAGGATGTACAGTACCATAGTTGACACAGCAGGGAGGGAGAATCAGGATGATGAGTTGACAGGATGTACAGACATGTTGACACAGAGGGGGCGATGTGTATCTAGGTTCTGTCATTTTCTTCGGCCAGTGAAAGTAGTGACGATAACACAGGTGTTATATTACATATCTTGCTGTGTTGAGAACAAATGAAAAAGCCAAAGCCAATGCAGGGACAGTATGAGAAGTCTGACAGAGTAGGAACCAATGTTTAGGTTTACTCTCCACCACAGTCCCAGCTGTACAATATAAACTGTTTAAAATACACAATATATACTTTTTACATTTGTGCTTTTGTCACTGTTGCCTCCCACTCCTTTTCATAGTGGTGTTCCTCTCCTGTGCTGCTTGGAAGAATTCTAATCCGTTCAGCACGTAACTTTCTGTTCCTTTCTGTTGATCTGCAGTGTTTACATGACCAGTATCTATCTGCCCCCTGTGTCTGCCCCCTGTGTCTGCCCCCTGTGTCTGCCCCCTGTGTCTGCCCCCTGTGTCTGCCCCCTGTGTCTGGCCCCTATGTCTGCCACTGTCCCTTTTAGAGTGCATGGCTCTGCTACCACAGCTGGGACTGTGTAAAGATGGCATGTTGTTAAATGTTTTTAAAGCTTGTTTATAGTGTGTTTTATAGCATGTTTATAACGTGTTTATAGCGTGTTAGTGTGAGCTCTGCATGGGCGGCTCCATGATCTGAATGTCCCAAGACAAGAGTGTTTGTATGCTTGTACATCTCTAATGGTGTCAAAAGGACATGTTTTCATTGGAAGGGGTTTATAGTGTTCTGACTAACTTTGTCTGCCATAGRTCTTTATATTCTTATCGGCAGACTAAACAGCCTTGGTTTTTCAAATGACTGCCTCGCCTGGTTCACCAACTACTTCTCTGATAGAGTTCCGTGTGTCAAATCGGAGGGACTGTCTGTCCGGACCTCTGGCAGTCTATGGGGGTGCCACAGGGTTCAATTCTCGGGCCGACTCTCTTCTCTGTATACATCAATGATGTCGCTCTTGCTGCTGGTGATTCTCTGATTCACCTCTACGCAGACGACACCATTCTGTATACATCTGGCCCTTCTTTAGACACTGTGTTAACAACCCTCCAGGCGAGCTTCAATGCCATACAACTCTCCTTCCGTGGCCTCCAACTGCTCTTAAATGCAAGTAAAACTA
>NW_019942706.1:187633-192725 GCF_002910315.2 Salvelinus sp. IW2-2015 | reverse complement strand
AGTGCATCTCTTTCAACCGATCGCTGCCCAATCCTGCCCCGACCCTCCGCCTGACTACATTACTACTCTGGACGGTTCTGACTTAGAATATGTGGACACTCAAATACCTAGGTGTCTGTAGACTGTAAAACTCTTTCCAGACTCATATTAAGCATCTCCAATCCAAAATTAAATCTAGAATCGGCTTCCTATTTCAACAAAAGCATCCTCACTCATGCCAAACATACCCTCGTAAAACTACCATCCTACCGATCCTCGACTTCGGCGATGTCATTTACAAAATAGCCTCCAACACTCTACTCACAAATTGGATGCAGTCTATCACAGCGCCATCCGTTTTGTCACCAAAGCCCCATATACTACCCACCATTGTGACCTGTATGCTCTCGTTGGCTGGCCCCCCACAGATGCTCCACCCCATCCCTCCTGCTAATTGGGCAACTTTTGCAAATTTTCTGTTGTCTGAGTGGGGGAAATCCTGTAAAAACAAAATGTATATTGAAAGATGAGACATTGAGGATTATAATAAATACTGCTTTGATGTCATACAAGACAGCCAAACAACCTTGAGTCTGAATTTGCACTTTACATTTCATATATTTAACTCAGTCATATACAGTGTTAACGTTTATGATCACTACGTTTGATCTAGTTACCAGATGACATGGCGTTACTAGATACATGGTGTACCAGATGACATGGTATGTTACCAGATGACATGGCGTTACCAGATGACATGGCGTTACCAGAGACATGGCGTTACCAGATGACAGGCGTTACTAGATACAGGTGTTACTAGATGACATGGTGTTACCAGATGACATGGTGTTCTACCAGATACAATGGCGTTACCAGATGACATGGTGTTAACCAGATGACATGGCGTTACCAGATGACATGGCGTTACAGATGACATGGTGTTACCAGATGACATGGTTACCAATGACATGGCGTTACCAGATTGACATGGCAGTTACCAATACAGGTGTCGATGACAGTGTTACCAGATGACATGGTGTTACCAGATGACATGGTGTACCAGATGACATGGTGTTACCAGATGACATGGTTACCAGATGACATGGTGTTACCAGATGTGACATGGTGTTACCAGATGACATGGTGTTACCAGATGACATTGGGCTTACAGATGACATGGCGTTACCAGATGACATGGTGTTACTAGATGACATGGTGTTACCAGATGACATGGGCTTACCACGATGACATGGTGTTACTAGATGACATGGGTGTTACTAGATGACATGGTGGTTACTAGAGATGACATTCACACCATAAAACCGCTAACCTAGATGATCATGGCTTCTAGTTTACCCCACACTATATTGTGAAGACAATTTGCTGAGGAACACACATCTGAATGCCCTCCTGACTCTCTTCTATACGCAGCAAAATTACAATCTGCTTCTCTGAATTGCCTTGTGAAAGCCTAACACTGTAAGATCCTATTTTATAACTTAGCTAGTCAAGTTGGCAATACAAATACGCTTTCAAATGATGCCCACCTAACCAGCGAATTTAAAATGGTCCGTTTTGGAATGCGTGAACAAACAACAGTAATTGTGTGATTGCAGGGGTGTGTTCCAGACAAAACAGCTTCCAGTCTGCTTGCTCTAGTTCCTCAACGGCACAGCGAGGAGAGTTCAAAATAGCACATTATTGTTGAAGACTCTTTTGAGTCAAAAAAAAAAGTGCATTGAAATGACTTGGGAACTGTGCTAACTTTGGACTGGTGTAACTGGAGACAACAGTTACACCTCTTGTCATTTTGTTTTCTTATGTTTGTACCTACCCAGCATTTTTCATGAACACCATTATCTTGTTACTGAATGAATCCAGAGTATTTTCAGATCTCATTTTCATTTTCAACATTTTTTTATGTGCATTGTAAAATGCACATAAAATCAACAATGTAATGTTTAGATTCATTATTGTGTCAAATGAACTGTTTTGTCACCTTTTTTGTCTAATAATTTCCCCGTAATCTCCAAACTGTTCCCTTCCCTATCCATTGTATTGCTGGATATTTTACTAAAGCAGTTCATGAGACGTGCACTAGTAGCCAGACCTCCCAGAACTCTTAGAGTTACTGTAGCTGTGAGTTCCCTCTAGTTCTGAGCTCCTGTAAACCACTTGTAACACTCGTAAAGTACGCTTGGCCTCTACGTTTTTGTGGGCTCTCAGAAAATACTTAAAAACAGCTGGCCTGAAATGACCTCTCTCTCGCTCTCTCTCTCTGGGGGTGTATGTAGGGTTGCACATTTTGGCAACTAACCTGTACAACTATCTTCTACCCTGATTAGGGTTGTACATTTTGAGGGATATTCAGAGGTGGAAACTTTCCGTGGGAATTAACGGGAATATATGGGAATTAACGGAAATATATGGGAATTAACGGGAATATATGCTAATTAATATTAATACCATTTAAATGTAGATGTTTTTTGCATTGAATATATTTACCATATCATATGGAGTCAGAAACACAAACCTTTTACCTTATCATAAGTAGACATAATTNACACAAACCTTTTACCTTATCATAAGTAGACATAATTGCAAATGATTAAATCATTCCAATAGAAAAAATATGTAACAATTTAGTTATGAATTGAACTTGAATTAAATGAGTTGACTCTTCACATGGGATAATTTCACTGAACAACTAAAGGAAATATTCAATGTTCCATCGCATCTCCCAAAAACATTTTCAACATACATCTGTAAAATMATAGTCTAGAAACTAAAGCTTTGGTTGTCTTCCTCTCAGGCTTCCATGTCTTCTCCCTGGACCTCCTCAATGTCCACKTCTTGAACATCAGACTCTGAGGCCTCATCTTCCCTGTCACTTTCCAACCTTGTTGAGGATGGCTCGTTGTCAGGCTCAAAAGCCTCAAATTTGCCCGGATGGCCACCAATTGTTCAACCCTTGTATTGGCCAGCCTGTTGCGTGCTTTGGTGTGTGTGTTCCCAAACAACGACCAGTTGTGCTCTGAGGCGGCTGATGTTGGTGGGATTTGGAGGATGATGGCGGCAACAGGGGAAAGAGCCTGAGATCCACAAAGTCCCTTCCACCAGGTGGCTGATGAGATATGTTGGCACGACTGCCATATTGCATCTCCATGCCAAAGCCCTTGCTTGGAAGTGTACTTCGCCCGACTGCAAAGAACCTTGCCCTCATCCAGGCCAAGGTGGCGAGACACGGTAGTGATGACACCATAAGCCTTGTTGATCTCTGCACCAGACAGGATGCTCGTGCCAGCATACTTGGGGTCCAACATGTACGCTGCGGTGTGTATGGGCTTCAGGCAGAAGTCTTCACGCTTTTTGATGTATTTCAGAACTGCAGTTTCCTCTGCTTGGAGCAACAGTGAAGTGGGCAGGACAGTACGGATTTCTTCTCTTACATCTGCAAGCAGAGTCTGAACATCAGACAGGATGGCATTGTCTCCCTCAATCTGTGCAATGGCTACTGCTATTGGTTTCAGGAGTTTCAGGCTGCTTACCACTCTCTCCAAAATACATAATCCAGGAGGATCCTCTTGATGGGGCTGTCCATATCGGCAGACTGTGATATGGCCATTTCTTGGAGAGACTCATTCCCCTCCAGGAGACTGTCAAACATGATGACAACACCACCCCAACGGGTGTTGCTGGGCAGCTTCAATGTGGTGCTCTCATTCTTRTCTCTTTGCTTGGTGAGGTAGATTGCTGCTATAACTTGATGACCCTTCACATACCTAACCATTTCKTTGGCTCTCTTGTAGAGTGTATCCATTGTTTTCAGTGCCAGGYTGTCCTTGAGGAGCAGATTCAATGCATGAGCAGCACAGCCAATGGGTGTGATGTGAGGGTAGGACTCCTCCACTTTAGACCAAGCAGCCTTCATGTTCGCAGCATTGTCTGTCACCAGTGCAAATACCTTCTGTGTTCCAAGGTCATTGATGACCGCCTTCAGCTCATCTGCAATGTAGAGAACAGTGTGTCTGTTGTCCCTTGTGTCTGTGCTCCTGTAGAATACTGGTTGAGGGGTGGAGATGATGTAGTTAATTATTCCTTCCCCACGAACATTCGACAACCCATCAGAGATGATTGCAATACAGTCTGTTTTCTGCTTCCAGCAAATGACTAGATAAAACATGTCTGGTTGGAGGGGTGTATGCTGGGCAAAGAACATACAGAACTCTRTTCCAATACACATTGCCTGTGAGCATCAGAGGTGAACCAGTTGCATACACAGCTCGAGCAAGACATTCATCASCATTTCTCTGACTACGTTCTTCCATTGAGTCCAAAAAACTTCTGATTCCAGGAGGACCGTGAGCTGTTGCTATCGATKAGGTGTCTGATTCATCATTTTCACCTCAAATAGAAGTAGAGGGACATTTTGTCAGAGGTTGCTTGTTGTGAGCGCTGAGGGAACTTGGCCAGATGATTCTGCATCTTTGTTGCATTCTTCACATATGATTTGGAATAGTATTTGCAAATGTACACAAGGGGTGGGGGGGGTGTATGATTATTAGCCCCCTCCTCCCAGTTTATTGACATGATATGGTAGATGGCCTTTCTTCTGAAAATAGAGCCACACCTTTGTCACCCTCACCTGTTAAGTGTCCCCTCCGCCTAACTTCTCATGGGATTCCCATATGCTTCACAATTAGAGGTAAATTAGTCAGACAGAGTACATCCCGTACACATTGTTCTGTTAAACATCTCTTAAATAACACTTCCAGATGAACATTACAGTGTGGACTAGAGGCTGCTTGCTTATTGCAGCACAGTAGCTCCGATGTTAAACAACTCTTAAATAACACTGCTAGAGTAACATTAGTGTGTAGACCTGGAGGATGTGCTGCTTATTGCCTGTTGCAGGCACAAGGCCTCCTGTGTTGTCCTGTGGTGAGAAGCTCTCATTGTTATGCAACTCATCAGCAGCATAAGCTTCTGGTACTGTATGGCTCAATCTCTCCCTCTCTCTCTCTCTCTCTCTCTCTCTCTCTCTCTCTCTCTCTCTCCTCTCTCTCTCTCTCTCTCTCTCTCTCTCTCTCTCTCTCTCTCTCTCTCTCTCCTC
>NW_019942706.1:180782-181798 GCF_002910315.2 Salvelinus sp. IW2-2015 | reverse complement strand
TCTCTCCCTCTTTCTTTCTCTCCCTCTCTCTCCCTCCCTCCTTCCTTCCCTCTCCGTATCTCCCTCCCTCCTTCCTTCCCTCCCTCCCTCACTATTTTCTCTCTCTCTCCATTGCATCCCTGTCTGGCGTTAAGTCTGTTTAAAATAGCAAATGGAGGACTGCCAGTACTACAGACCCTGTCCAGAGCACGGCCTGGGAGTTGGGGAAGAGAGAGGGAGAGAGGGAGAGTTGGGGAAGAGAGAGGGAGAGTAGGGAAAGCGAGAGGAGGGAGAGTAGGGAAAGCGAGAGGAGGGAGAGTAGGGAAAGCGAGAGGGGGAGTTCTGGAAGAGAGAGGGGGAGTAGGGGAAAGAAAGGGGGGTAGGGGAAGAGACCAGCACACTCTCAAAATAGTGTGTTATGTCCACACTCGTTCTTCCAGGTAAGGGTTCTTCACTTACTTTCTTTCTCTCTATGAGTCAAAGGGAGACCTGCCCAACCCTTCTCCTTTTGGCTGAGAGAGACCTGCCCAACCCTTCTCCTTTTGGCTCTGAGAGAGACCTGCCCTAACCTTCTTCTGACACTAATACCAGCACCTACTGTGCTGAGGCCTAACTGGCTTTTCATCCTACTGACTAGAGTATGAGTCATACAGTTGAATTCGGAAGTTTACATACACCTTAGCCAAATACATTTAAACTCAGTTTTACACAATTRCTGACATTTAATCCTCGTAAATGTCCCTGTTTTAGGTCAGTTAGAATCACCACTTTATTTTAAGAATGTGACATGTCAGAATAATAGCAGAGAGAATGATTTATTTCAGCTTTTATTTCTTTCATCACATTCCCAGTGGGTCAGAAGTTTACATACACTCAATTAGTATTTGGTAGCATTGCCTTTTAAATTGTTTAACTTGGGTCAAACGTTTTGGGTAGCCTACCATAAGCTTCCCGCAATAATTTGGGTGAATTTTGGCCCATTCCTCCTGAGAGCTGGTGTAACTGAGTCAGGTTTGTAGGCCTCCTTGCTCACACAC
>NW_019942706.1:162769-176710 GCF_002910315.2 Salvelinus sp. IW2-2015 | reverse complement strand
ATAAGAAAAAAAATTGTAGACCTCCACAAGTCTGGTTCATCCTTGGGAGCAATTTCCAAACGCCTGAAGGTACCCACGTTATCTCTGTACAAACAATAGTACGAAAGTATAAACACCATGGGACCACGAAGCCATCATACCATTCAGGAAGGAGATGTGTTCTGTCTTCTAGAGATTAACGTATTTTGGTGCGAAAAGTGCAAATCAATCCCAGAACAACAGCAAAGGACTTGTGAAGATGCTGGAGGAAACAGGTACAAAAGTATCTATATCAACAGTAAAACGAGTCTGATATCGACATAACCTGAAGGCCGCTCAGAAAGGAAGAAGCCACTGCTCCAAAACCGTCATAAAAAAGCCAGACTACGGTTTGTAACTGCACATGGGGACAAGATCGTACATTTTGGAGAAATGTCCTCTGGTCCAATGAACAAAAATAGAACTGTTTGGCCATCGTTATGTTTGGAGGAAAAAGGGGGAGGCTTGCAAGCCGAAGAACACCATCCCAACCGGAAGCATGGGGGTGGCAGCCATCATGTTGTGGGGGTGCTTTGCTGCAGGAGGGACTGGTGCACTTCACAAAATAGATGGCATCATGAGGTGGAAATATGATGTGATATATTGAAACAACATCTCAAGACATCAGTCAGGAGGTTAAAGCTTGGTCGCAAATGGGTCTTCCAAATGGACAATGACCCAAAGCATGCTTCCAAAGTTGTGGCAAATGGCTTAAGGACAACAAAGTCAAGGTATTGGAGTGGCCATCACAAAGCCCTGACCTCAATCCTACAGAAAATGTGTGGGCAGAACTGAAAAAGCGTGTGTGAGCAAGGAGGCCTACAAACCTGACTCAGTTACACCAGCTCTCAGGAGGAATGGGCCAAAATTCACCCAAATTATTGCGGGAAGCTTATGGTAGGCTACCCAAAACGTTTGACCCAAGTTAAAAAATTTAAAAAGGCAATGCTACCAAATACTAATTGAGTGTATGTAAACTTCTGACCCACTGGGAATGTGATGAAAGAAATAAAAGCTGAAATAAATCATTCTCTCTGCTATTATTCTGACATGTCACATTCTTAAAATAAAGTGGTGATTCTACTGACCTAAAAACAGGACATTTACGAGGATTAAATGTCAGAATTGTGTAAAACTGAGTTTAAATGTATTTGGCTAAGGTGTATGTAAACTTCCCGAATTCAACTGTATGACTCATACTCTAGTCAGTAGGATGAAAAGCCAGTTAGGCCTCAGCACAGTAGGTGCTGGTATTAGTGTCAGAAGAAGGTTAGGGCAGGTCTCTCTCAGAGCCAAAAGGAGAAGGGTTGGGCAGGTCTCTCTCAGCCAAAAGGAGAAGGTTGGGCAGGTCTCCCTTTGACTCATAGAGAGAAAGAAAGTAAGTGAAGAACCCTTACCTGGAAGAACGAGTGTGGACATAACACACTATTTTGAGAGTGTGCTGGTCTCTTCCCCTACCCCCCTTTCTTTCCCTACTCCCCCTCTCTCTTCCAGAACTCCCCCTCTCGCTTTCCCTACTCTCCCTCCTCTCGCTTTCCCTACTCTCCCTCTCTCCGCTTTCCCTACCTCCCTCTCTCTTCCCCAACTCTCCCTCTCTCTCCCCACTCTCCTCTCTCTCCCCAACTCCCAGGCCGTGCTCTGGACAGGGTCTGTAGTACTGCAGTCCTCCATTTGCTATTTTAACAGACTTAACGCCAGAACAGGGATGCAATGGAGAGAGGAGAAAATAGTGAGGGAGGGAGGGAAGGAAGGAGGGAGGGAGATACGGAGAGGAAGGAAGGAGGGAGGAGAGAGAGGGGAGAGAAAAAGAAAGGAGAGAGAAAAGAGGGAGGGGGGAGACGAGGCAGTAGGGCAGGCATGAGGTAGTGCTGCAACGGTTGTGGAACATATGTCCGGTGCCGTCGGTCTCCGTGCTCCGGTAGTGCAAGTCACCATACAACGCTTGGACGATATTCTGAGCGGGCAATGTAAATTTAGAGCCAGATAAACTGCAATTCATTGCGAGTGGGTGGGCTTTTTGTCAGGATGGCTACCCAAGTCATAGGGGATGATGAAGGTAGATGTATTTAGCTGATGCGAATGATGTAGGCCATGCGGTACAGGAGCTCTTGGACGTCTACGGGGTGATGGGTTGGCTTCCGGTCAGTGCGCAGTCCGCTCGAAGGAATGGCAAACGTATATCTTCGTCGGTCTTGGCTGATTTCTTTTGATTTCCCATGAAGTCAAGCAAAGAGGCACTGAGTTTGAAGGTAGGCCTTGAAATACAAACACAGGTACACCTCCAATTGACTCAAATGATGTCAATTAGCCTATCAGAAGCTTCTAAAGCCATGACATAATTTTAGGGAATTTTCCAAGCTGTTTAAAGGCACTGTCAACTTACTGTATGTAAACTTCTGACCCACTGGAATTGTGATACAGTGAATTACAAGTGAAATAATCTGTCTGTAAACAATTGTTGGGAAAATTACTTGTGTCATGCACAAAGTAGATTGCCAAAACTATAGTTTGTTAACAAGAAATTTGTGGAGTGGTTGAAAAACGAGTTTTAATGACTCCAACCTAAGTGTATGTACACTTCTGACTATAACTGTATACTTTTCACTAGTCAAACATCCCTCAAGCATCGTTAGTGACAGGGATTCAGGGGTCATTCTGTGTTCTAAAGTTTGGCATTGGTAGATGTCGCCCATGTTATAATACAATCTGGCTAAACTTTCAACTGATTGTAATTAGAAGGAGGAATGMACACTGAACAAAATTATAAACACAACATGTAAAGTGTTGGTCCCATGTTTCATGAGCTGAAATAAAAGATCCCAGAAATCTTCCAGATGCACAAAAAGCTTATTACGCTCAAATTTGGTGCACAAATTTCTTTACATCCCTGTTAGTGAGCATTTCTCCTTTGCCAAGATAATTAATCCACCTGACAGGTGTGTCATATCAAGAGGCGTGATCATTACACAGGTGCACTTTGTGCTGGGGACAATGAAAGGCCACTCTAAAATGTGCAGTTTGTCACACAACACAATGCCACAGATGTGTCAAGTGTCTCAAGATACATTTGTCATGCTGGAATGTCCAACATAGCTGTTGCCAGAGCTTTGAATGTTAATTTCTCTACCATAAGCTGACTCCAACGTTGTTTTAGAGAATTTGGCACTACATCCAACCGGCCTCACGACATAGTGGAATGTGTCCTTCTACAACCCATTCCACGACCTGTACTGTGTCCTCTATCGCCATGTGTTCCTCCTCCTCTCCTCTCTGGGTGGTAGGAGGCTCCAGGAGGGGCACCAGGAGGACAGGGTACCCAGCCTGGGCCTCAGCTTTGGGGGGGCTTCTTACGTAACCAGCCCTGCATCATCCTCTGGAGGTGCTCTGGCGCCTTGTAACCCACATGGCAACCCTGGGACTACCATGATCTGACCCTGAGTTTGGGTGTCACTATCGCCTGGGACTACCATGATCTGACCCTGGGTTTGGGTGTCACTATCGCCTGGGACTACCATGATCTTACCCTGGGTTTGGGTGTCACTATCGCCTGGGACTACCATGATCTGACCCTGAGTTTGGGTGTCACTATCGCCTGGGACTACCATGATCTGACTCCTGAGTTTGGGTGTCACTATCGCCTGGGACTACCATGATCTGAGCTGGGTTTGGGTGTCACTATCGCCTGGGACTACCATGATCTACCCTGGGTTTTGGGTGTCACTATCGCCTGGGACTACCATGATCTGACCCTGGGTTTGGTGTTCACTATCGCCTGGGACTACCATGATCTGACCCTGAGTTTGGGTGTCACTATCGCCTGGGACTACCATGATCTGACCCTGGGTTTGGGTGTCCTTTTCTGGGACTACCATGATCTGACCCTGGGTTTGGGTGTCACTATCGCCTGGGACTACCATGATCTGACCTGGGTTTGGGTGTCAACTATCGCCTGGGACTACAATGATCTGACCCTGGTTTGGGTGTCACTATCGCCTGGGACTACCATGATCTGACCCTGGTTTGGGTGGTCACTATCGCCTGGGACTACCATGATCTGACCCTGAGTTTGGGTGTCACTATCGCCTGGGACTAACCATGATCTGACCCTGGTTTGGGTGTCACTATGCCTGGGACTACCATGATTGACCTGGGTTTGGGTGTCACTATCGCCTGGGACTACCATGATCTGACCCTGGTTTGGGTGTCACTATCGCCTGGGACTACCATGATCTGACCTGGTTTGGGTGTCACTATCGCCTGGGACTACCATGATCTGACCCTGGGTTTGGGTGTCACTATCGCCTGGGACTACCATGATCTGACCCTGGGTTTGGGTGTCACTATCGCCTGGGACTACCATGATCTGACCCTGGGTTTGGGTTGTCACTATCGCCTGGGACTACCATGATCTGACCCTGGGTTTGGGTGTCACTATCGCCTGGGACTACCATGATCTGACCCTGGGTTTGGGTTGTCACTATCGCCTGGGACTACCATGATCTGACCCTGGCTGATGTAGAGACCGGTGTGACTGTTGTCCCTTGTGTCTGTGTCTTGTAGAATACTTGTTTGAGGGGTGGAGATGTAGTTAATTATTTGGGTGTCACTATCGCCTGGACTACCATGATCTGACCCTGGGTTTGGGTGTCACTATCGCCTGGGACTACCATGAATCTGACCCTGGGTTTGAAGTAGGCTGTGATTCAATGATAAATTAACAGGCACCGCATTGATTATATGCAACGCAGGACAAGCTAGTTAAATTAGAAATATCATCAACCTATGTGTAGTTAACTAGTGATTATGTAAGATTGATTGTTTTTTATAAGATAAGTTTAATGCTAGCTAGCACCTTACCTTGGCTCCTTGCTTGCACTCGCATAACAGGTAGTCAGCCTGCCACGCAGTCTCTCGTGGAGTGGCAAATGTAATCGGCCATAATTGGCGTCAAAAAAATGCCAATTACCGATTTGTAAAGAAAACTTGAAATCGCCCTAATTAATCGGCGGCCGTGCCGATTAATCGCTCGACTCTACTAAAAAGGGCTTTATGAATAAATGTGATTGAATAGAACAGCATAACTGTAATAGGCTGATGCTATAGTTTAGTGGGAGTTGAGACACAGATATATTTCTCCTAATAATGACGTTTGCCCTAAAACGGTTCCTAGTGGGTTTCCAAGCATGCTGCGGCTGTCCTGTAATTCACAGTAATCTGTTCCAATCCAATTAAAAATAATTACTAGGGATTAACTCAAGATTCTCATTTACTGTGCCAAGGGGAAGGCAGATTAAACTGGGTTGAAATGCCACCTACAGCAGGTTGATACAGCAGTGTGAAACCCTTACAGACCCCCCCCTATGCAGACTCCCCCTGTGCAGACTCTCCCTCCACCCCCCCCCCCTGTGCAGACTCTCCCTCCACAACCACCCCCCTGTGCAGACTCTCCTCCACCACCCCCCCTGTGCAGACCCCCCCCCCCCGTGTAGACTCCCTATGCAGACTCCCCCTGTGCAGACCCCCCCCCCCCCGTGCAGACTCCCCCTCCACCACCACTCCCCCTGTGCAGACTCTCCTCCACCTCCACCCCCCCTGTGCAGACTCCTCCCCCCCCCCCCCCACCACCGTGTAGACTTCCCCTCCACCACCCACCCTTACTCCCTTAGAGAGGAGATCAGGTTACTCTCTATCCATCTCTATATGGCTCAGACTCTGGAGAGAACAAAAACCTTAGAATCACTGGAGGTAGGAAGTGAAATAAAGAGAGAGAGAGGGAGAAACCCTGGTGCCAACAGCATCCTGCCAGCCTCCTCATCCCTGTCTGTCTAACCCCAGCCACTCCTAGGAACCACTGCCGTATAGGTGTGTCATCACTACGTGTGGTGTGTGTGTGTGTGAGTGACAGAGAGAGAAAGAGAGACCGTTGAAAGGGTAGCATCACAACACAAGAGATGCTGAAGATCATGTACAGTGTTTTGGATGTTGCTTTGTAGGATATGATCAGTTTAGATATGGTTTACTATGGGACTATATTCTAATCAGGTTAGATATGGTTTACTAGTGGGACTATATTCTAATCAGGTTAGATATGGTTTACTAGTGGGACTATATTCTAATCAGTTTAGATATGGTTTACTAGTGGGACTATATTCTAATCAGGTTAGATATGGTTTACTAGTGGGACTATATTCTAATCAGGTTAGATATGGTTTACTAGTGGGACTATATTCTAATCAGGTTAGATATGGTTTACTAGTGGGACTATATTCTAATCAGTTAGATATGGTTTACTAGTGGGACTATATTCTAATCAGTTAGGTATGTTTACTAGTGGATATATTCTAATCAGTTAGGTACTGTTTACTAGTGGACTATATTCTAATCAGGTTAGGTACTGTTTACTAGTGGGACTATATTCTAATCAGGTTAGGTACTGTTTACTAGTGGGACTATATTCTAATCAGTTTAGATATGGTTTACTAGTGGGACTATATTCTAATCAGGTTAGGTACTGTTTACTAGTGGGACTATATTCTAATCAGTTTAGATATGGTTTACTAGTGGGACTATATTCTAATCAGGTTAGGTACTGTTTACTAGTGGGACTATATCTAATCATGAGTTTAGATACGGTTTACTGGTGGCACCACACTGCCAGGTCTCAGACCTCCCTATAGGATGTCTCATCGTCGTCTGTGATCAGGCCTACCACCGTCTTGTCGTCAGCGAATTTAATGATGGTGTTGGAGTCGTGCGCGGCCATGTAGTCGTGGGTGAACAGGGAGTACAGGAGACTAAGCACGCACCGCTGAGGGGCCTTGTGGTTGTGTGTGTGTGTGTGTGTGTGTGTGTGTGTGTGTGGTGTGTGTGCGGTGCGTGTGTGTGTGTGTGTGTTGTGTGTGGTGTGTGTGTGTGTGTGTGTGTGGTGTGTGTGTGTGTGTGTGTGTGTGTGTGTGTGTGTGTGTCTACCGTGTAAAACCACTGGGTCATGAGCTGATGAATTTCACACACCCTGCCGGCTGCTCCTCCATAGCAACCGTCGCCCGGGCCACAAACATGAGCAGTTATTCCAGTAATAACAACTTCTATTCCGCTGGTCTGTGTGCTCGTCTCTGTGTGCTCGTTCTGTGTGCTCGTCTCTGTGTGCTCGTCTCTGTGTGCTCGTCTCTGTGTGCTCGTCTCTGTGTGCTCGTCTCTGTGTGCTCGTCTCTGTGTGCTCGTCTCTGTGTGCTCGTCTCTGTGTGCTCGTCTCTGTGTGCTCGTCTCTGTTGGTTCGTCTCTGTGTGCTCGTCTCTGTGTGCTCGTCTCTGTGTGCGTGCGTGTATGTAAGTAACAGATGGAGTTATGAGATGTGTGTAAGAGTGTGAGGTCTACTTTGTCAAGTGTATGGCATGCTGTGGCACTTCACACAGTCTGTCAATACCAGTGTCACCCCATCACCCTTCTATCAACCGCTAGGAACACACGCTTTACCATAGTGATCAGAGGACGGACGGAAGGCATGCTCAGGCAGTAACCACGACGATCTGAGAAATGTAGTCTTGTTGTTTGTTAGATTATTCCTCGTGTGATTTTTGAGGCCCTAGTCAAGCCTGTTCTTCTAGGATAGACAGCTGGTCTATATTTCACAGATCTCCCCTCCTCCCTTACCCAGACCCCATTATTTCAACTGGAAGGGTTCCCCTCCCAGAACCCAGTGAAGCGGTACTGTGACGGGCTGAGATGGAGCTTGGTGCCATCCCCAGATTTAGTCCTAAAAACACAACAGATGGCTTTCAAGGCTGCAGTGCAGTTCGTGCTTGGTTTCACTGTGGATCTGGTAGAGTTATGAAGACACCCCTGAATGCAGACCCCCCCCCCCCCCCCGCCCGCCCGCCCGTCTGTCTGCCTGTCGACATCTCCGGTTGTCTCTCTGTGTTTCAAGTTTTAATGTCACATGCACAAGTACAGTGAAATGCCTTTCTTGCAAGCTCAAAACCCAACAATAAACTAATCAAAAACAATGTATTACTATAAAATACACAGGAGAAATAAGAATAGGAAATATGAAGAACAAAATAAAGTAAGTAACCATACTATATACAGGATATATTTAAAACGTCAGTTTACAATGTGCAGGGATACTGGAYTGATGGAGGTAGATATGTTTAAGGGTAAGGTGACTATATACAGGGTCAGTCCCATATTAACAATGTACAGGGATACTGGAGCGATGGAGGTAGATATGTATAGGGGTAAGGTGACTAGGCAACAGGATTTAAGATGAACAGAGTAGCAGCAGCTTGTATGTGAGTGAGTGTGCGGGTGTGTAGAGTCAGTATAAATACATGTGAATATTATGTTTGAGTGATGGAGTTAGTGTGTTAGTTGGAGTGACTGTGTGTGAGTGTGTAGGGCCCTGCGAGTGTGTATAGAGACAGTGCAAATATTGAAATAAAAGGTCAATAAAGATACAAGGTAAACTCAGTGTTTTGTTAGCTCAGTCTTATTGCTGGGGGGGTAGAACCTGTTCAAGAGCCTGTTGGTGCCAGACTTGATGCACTGGTACCTCCTGCCGTGCGGCAGCAGAGAAAATAGTCTATGGCTTAGGTCTTTGATGATTTTCAAACTAACTGTAGAATGCGGATGAAGAGTCAAGCCCAACTAACTGGTCCCTTTTAAATAACACACCACATCAATCCTGTCACCTACCGTCTCCAGTTGCCCCGCCATTACCGGATCTCCTCATCCTTCCATGTGTCCCTTCTCAAGCCTGTGAGGTACAGCCCTCTCCATCCTCCAGTGGCGCARCTCGGCYCACCCCCTCCGTTTGACATCGGCGGTGCACCAGCTTATTCCGTCAAAGCCCTCCTTCACTCCAAACGCCTGGGTGGTCTCATCCACTACCTGATGGATTGGGAGGGGTACGGACCCCAAGTACAGTCCTGGGTCCCCGCCCAGGACATCCTCGACTCAGCCATGATCCTGGCTTTCCACCGTAACGGTCCTGACCGCCCAGCTCCACGTCCACAGCCCCCTGCCCCGGGTCCTGTTTCAGTAATAATGAAATCAGACCTTCTTGTTGAGTATCTGATAATCTACCATTTTTATAGGAGTGATTAAAACATGCTAATAACGGTCYTATTGAGTAAATTAAAAAAGGTTTGGTATAATGAACTTTTTGCAGGGGTCACAAAGCCAGATGTCCCGGGTAGAGAGCCACTCATGTTGCCCAGGGTGGAAGAGTGGAGTAGGTTGGCGACGCCGGTCAGGGAACTGTTTCTGGGAGAGGTAAGCTTGATGTAGGTGCCGATGTGCGGTCTCCCAAACCTGCTCACTACATCGAAACCACTCATCGACGGCAGGCACAGTTCCGGGCTCTGTCTCCCATGGGAACACGGGGGGTTGGTATCCAAGGACACACTGAAAAGGATGGAGATGGAGTGAGGAATGCACCAGGGAGTTCTGTGCGTATTCGTCCCAGCACTTCTCAAATTGAGGTGGTCAGTAAGGACAAGGAATGGGTGATGAGCTCCCTCTAACCAGTGGCGGCCCGCTCAATGGCGAGAAGCTCTCGGTTCCCGACATCATAGTTCCTCTCAGCGGGTGACGCCACATGGGTGTACTTTGGGAGGTGTCCCTACCCACTGAGAGAGAACCGCTCCTACGCTTACCTCCGATGCATCAACCTCCAGAACAAAAGGAAGGGTAGGATCTGACTGCCTAAGGATGGGTGCAGAGGTGAAGAGGCATTTCAAGGTCTCAAATGCAGTAAGGGCGGTGTCGGTCCATTGTAGGGTACGGGTTTTTTGACTTGTGAGAGCTGAGAGAGGAGCGGTTCTGCTGCTGCAGTTTCGGATGATCCGGCGGTAGTAGTTGGAAATTCCTAGGAAAGTTTGTAGTTCCTTTACGGTGTTAGGTTTGGGCCAGTTAAGCACGGTCGTGACTTTGCTTTCGTCCATGTTGACCCCTCCTGGTGTTAACACGAAACCTAGGAAGGTTACCGTAGTAATGTGAAAGGTGCTCTTCTCAGTCTTGACATAAAGATGGTGGTCCTGTAGCCGTTGGAGGACCTGTTGCACATGCTGTACATGTTCTGCAAGGGATTGAGAGTAGGTCAAGATATTGTCAATGTACACGATGAAGAACTGGTTGATCATGTCATAGAAAAATGTATTCATGAAGGACTGGAAGGCTGCGGGAGCATTGGTGAGACCGTAGGGCATAACCAGGTATTCGTAGTGACCCCTAGCGGTGATGAACGCCGTCTTCAGCTCATCCCCACTTTGGATACGGACCAGGTTGTAAGCACTACATAGGTCCAGTTTAGAGTAGACGGTAGCCTGTCCAACTTGTTCTAGTGCAGCCGGAATCAGAGGAAGAGGGAAGCGATTCTTGAATGTAAGGTCATTGAGGGGTCGGTAATCTATGCAGGGATGGAGACTACCGTCCTTTGTTTTTTCACAAAGAAGAAACTGGATGCAGCCGGAGACGTAGATGGACGGATGAATCCCATGTCGAGGGCCTCTTCTATATAGGTGTCCATAGCCTCATTCTCTGGGATGGACAAGGGGAAGATCCGACCCTTAGGGGCCGATGCCCCAGGAAGGAAGTTGATCGCGCAGTCCTCCGGGCGATGAGGGGGCAGAATGGACACCTTTTTCTTCCTGAAGACACTCAGGAACTGGGCATATACAAGTGGGATGTGGGTTGGAATGGCAGGCTCCGATTCTTCTATAGAGGTGGCTCAACAGGGTAGATTGAAGCAGTTCTTAAAACAGAGACCGGTGTTTTCTCCATCTCTTTAGCTAATTCCACTGATTTCAAAACTCGGTCCTCCAGAAAGTGGAGAGCCACACTTATGCAGCTCCACTACACGATACATTTAAAAAAAAAAAAAAGAAAAAAAAAAAGCTGTATTCGACAGGATTACCAACACAGACTGACCAGCTCAAATATATTGAAGCTTTCTATATGGCAGACCAATCTGAAATCCTCTCTCGGCATGTCCAGTCCACTCATTTTCTTAGCCAATCATGGCTAGTGGGAAGGTTGCTTGCTTTTTCTGTGGCTTAACCAATAAGGCTCGTAATTTAACAATCGTAGTCATATTTACAAATGGCATACACGTTTGTTATTAAGGCACATGAAAGTTGAGATGTTCCAGAAGGCATTTCTGCCCAAATAACGCATTTTGATAAAATAAAATAAAAATAAAARGTTCAAATGGCTCTCCTGTGAAGTCGTGACTTGCCTAGTTTCCTGAAACGGGTCACATATGTAGCTTGTTTTTGGTCGCAGGTTCATGAATGGCTGAAGAATTGCAACGTTTACCTGGAGGTAACTCTGCAAACAGCACTGCTGAGGGATTTTAAAAAGTCATAGTCAATCAATCAATAAAATAATAATACTCTTAGCAAAAAAATATATTTTTTAAAAACTATGAGAATAGAAAGGTTCAGAACTTTGTTGAAAACATACAGTACCAGTCAACAGTGTGGACACACCTACTCATTCAAGGGTTTCTCTTTATTTTGACTATTTTCTACATTGTAGAATAATAGTGAAGACATCAAAACTATGAAATAACACATATGGAATCATGTAGTAACCAACAAAAGTGTTAAACAAATTACGATTTTAGATTATTCAAAGTAGCCATCCTTTGCCTTGATGACAGCTTTGCACACTCTTGGCATTCTCTCAACCAGCTTCATGAGGTAGTTACCTGGAATGCATTTCATTTAACAGGTGTGCCTTGTTAAAAGTTTATTTGTGGAATTTATTTCCTTAATGTGTTTGAGCCAATCAGTTGTGTTGTGACAAGGTAGCGGTGGTATACAGAAGATAGCCCTATTTGGTAAAAGTCCATATTATGGCAAGAACAGCACAAATAAGCAAAGAGAAACAACAGTCCACCATTACTTTAAGACACGAGGGTCAGTCAATCTGGAACATTTCAAGAACTTATAAATAATGTCAATAATGCAGTTGAAAAAACATCAAGCACTATGATGAAACTGGCTCTCATGAGGATCGCCACAGGAAAGGAAGACACAGAGTTACCTCTGCTGCAGAGGATAAGTTCATCAGAGTTACCAGACTCATAGATTGCAGCCCAAATAAATTCTTAAACAGAGTTAAACAAGTAACAGACACATCTCAACATCAACTGTTCAGAGGAGACTGCGTGAATCAGGCCTTCGTGGTCGAATTGCTGCAAAGAAACCACTACTAAAAGACACCAATAAGAAAAAGAGACTTGCTTGGGCCAAGAAACACGAGCAATGAACATTAGACCTGTGAAAATGTGTCCTTTGGTCTGATGAGTCCAAATTTGCGACTTTTTTTTTTTACACCGCCGTGTCTTTGTGAGGCGCAGAGTAGGTGAAAAGATTGTCTCCGCTTGTGTGGTTCCCACTGTGAAGCATGGAGGAGGAGGTGTGATGGTGTGAGGGTGGTTTGCTGGTGACACTGTGATTTATTTAGAATTCAAGGCACACTTAACCAGCATCGCTACCACAGCATTCTGCAGTGATGCACCATCCCATCTGGTTTGCTCTTAGAGGGACTATCATTCGTTTTTCAACAAGACAGTGACCCACCACACCTCCAGGCTGTGTAAGGGCTATTTGACCAAGAAGGAGAGTGATTGAGTGCTGCATCAGATGACCTGGCCTCCACAGTCACCCGACCTCAACCCAATTGAGATGATTTGGGGTGAGTTGGACCACAGAGTAAAGGAAAAGCATATGTGGGAACTCTTTCAAGACTGTTGGAAAAGTGAATTTGGTTGAAAGAATGCCAAGAGTGTGCAACACTGTCATTAAGGCAAAGGGTGGCTACTTTGAAGAATCTAAAATATATAATATATTTTGATTTGTTTAACACGTTTTTTTTGCTTACTACATGATTCCATATGTGTTATTTCATAGTTTTGATGTCTTCACTATTATTCTACAATGTAGAAAATAGTAAAAATAAAGAAAAACCATTGAATGAGTAGGTGTGTCCAAATTTATGACTGGTAGTGTACATTGCTTTTCTTTGCTTATGTTGTTCATACCAAAGATGAGATGAAAGCTTTTGGCAGAGGCTGTCTATGTACATAGTCAGTTGCTTAGAGTGTAGTTAGGTCATGTATGTATTAACATAGTCAGTTGGTTGTTGTGTAGTTAGGTAAAGTACGTATTTAAGTAGTCAGTCCTACTGTCTGTCAGATTGTGTGCATTGAGTCTGTCCATCATGGTTCCAGATCTATTTATACAGCTGCCTGGCTTCTTAGTGTCTTGTCTCATTGGTGTGATTTCCTGCCCCGCCTCCACAGCCAGCCCCGCCTCCACAGCCAGGGCAGATTAGTCCACAGCTAACTGCTACAAGTGTCTTTATATTCATCCGTTCAAGAGGCAGAGGCACTCCTCTACCCGTACCTTCTGTCGTCTGTTTGGGGACTCGCCCCTCTATTTCTCAGGGCGGGTCGCCGCGGGTAGCCCAAGTCCTTACGGAGAGGAAGAGTGACGTCCCTGTAATCTAAGACCCACCCTCCTCCACCTCACCTTCATCCCCCCTTTACGGGGCTCTGCGGCTTACTCGGGAAGGATAGGTGATGGAAGATGGACCAAGAGACAAAAAGTGGAGGGAGAAGAGAGTAGTGGAGAGAGGAGGAGAGGGAAGAAGGGACAGAAGACTGTACTGAGGAGTGTATGTCATAGTGTGTTCCATTGTGTGTGAGGGGCCATGGGAGCAGTGCTCAGCTGGGTTATTGCAAGCCTCTACACTGTGGTGGTGGAAACAGCTGTGATTGTGGGACTCGGGAGCGTAAGTTACAGCGCAGGAAAACTTTCTGTTTAGCCATATCTTCAGCCATATCTTCAGCCATATCTTCAGTCTTATCTTCAGCCTTATCTTTAGCCTTATCTTCAGCCTTATCTTTAGCCTTATCTT
>NW_019942706.1:156059-161389 GCF_002910315.2 Salvelinus sp. IW2-2015 | reverse complement strand
TTATTTTGTCCCTCTACACCAAACGCGATCACGACACGCAGGTTAAAATATCAAAACAAACTCTGAACCAATTATATTAATTTGGGGACGGGTCGAAAAGCATTAAACATTTATGGCAATTTAGCTAGTTAGCCTGCTGTTGCTAGCTAATTTGTCCTGGGATATAAACATTGAGTTGTTATTTTACCTGAAATGCACAAGGTCCTCTACTCCGACAAATTAACCCACACATAAAACGGTCAACCGAATCGTTTCTAGTCATCTCTCCTCCTTCCAGGCTTTTTCTTCTCTTGACTTTATTTTGCGATTGGCAACTTTCATAAATTAGGTGCATTACCGCCACTGACCCCGTTCGTCTTTCAGTCACCCACGTTGGTATAACCAATGAGGAGATGGCACGTGGGTACCTGCTTCTATAAACCAATGAGGAGATGGGAGAGGCAGGACTTGCAGCGCGATCTGTGTCAGAAATAGAACAGATTTTATTTTAGCCCTGGGTGTTGCAGATGATTGTTGACACGCGTGAGCAGTGTGGGTGCAATAATTGAATAACATAGATTTCTAAATCTAGATTTCTAAATCACACGCGACTAGAGCGGTGTGGTCAGCCTGTGAGATCACCATGCGCAATGCCGAGCGTCGGCTGGAGTGGTGTAAAGCTTCCTCCATTGGACTGGAGCAGTGGAAACGCATTCTCTGCAGTGATGAATAACGCTTCACCATCTGGCAGTCCGATGGACGAATCTGGGTTAGGCGGATGCCAAGAGAACGCTACCTGCCCCAATGCATAATGCCAACTGTAAAACTTGGTGGAGGAATAATGGTCTGGGGCTGTTTTTCATGGTTTGGGCTAGGCCCCCACAATGACATTCTAGACAATTCTGTGCTTCCAACTTTGTGGCAACAGTTTGAGGAAGGCCCTTTCCTGTTTCAGCATTGCAATTTCCCCGTGCACAAAGTGAGGTCCATACAGGAATGTTTTTTTGAGATCGGTTTGGAAGAACTTGACTGCTTGCACAGAGCCCTGACCTCAACCCCATTGATCACCTTTGGGATGAATTTGAACACCGACCGCGAGCCAGGCATAATCTCCCAACATCAGTGCCCGACTTTACTAATGCTGTGGCTGAATGGAAGCAAGTCCCCACAGCAATGTTCCAACATCTAGTGGAAAGCCTTTCCAGAAGAGAGGAGGCTGTTATAGCAGCAAAGAGGGGAACGACTCAATATTAATGCCCATGATTTTGGAATGAGATGTTCGACGAACAGGTGTCCACATACTTTTGTCAACGTAGTGTGTGTAGATAGATCCATTATTTGTCCTCTGACAGATTTTCCCATGTGGAGGAGATGCCAGGCACCTAGTCAACTGTACCTTCCCAGTGCCTGATGTTATATCTTTCTCTGATTTACTGAAGGCATCGGGGCCTGTCGCTATATCTCTCTGGTTTACTGAATGCACCGGGGCCTGACGTTATATCTCTCTCTGATTTACTGAACGCACCAGGGCCTGACGCTGTATATCTCTCTGATTTACTGAAGGCACTGGGGCCTGACACTATCTTTCTCTGATTTACTGAATGCACTGGTGCCTGATGTTATATCTCTCTCTGATTTACTGAATGCACCAGGGTGACGCTGTATCCCTCTCTGATTTACTGAATGCACCGGGGCTGACGTTAATCTCTCCTGATTTACTGAATCACCGGGGCCTGACACTATCTTTCCTCTGATTTACTGAATGCAACTGGTGGCCTGATGCTTTTATCTCTCCTCTGATTACTGAATGCCACCAGGGCCTGACGTTATCTCTCTCTGATTTACTGAATGCACCGGGGCCTGACGTTATCTCTCTCTGATTTACTGAATGCACCGGGGCCTGACGCTGTATCTCTCTCTGATTTACTGAATGCACTGTGTTGTATGCAGAGTTATCTGAGCCTCTACAAGATCATCTTATCGCTATCAGACTCTTAGCAGTGTTAACTTACTCCTTCATTGATTTATATCTCTCTTATTTTTCTCTCTCTGCAGACCCAGGAAGCTCTTGAGGACTCAGAAGGACTGCAGAACACAGAGGGATTACAATTAGAGGTGGAGGAGGGGGATTTGGGACCCGGCGACCCCCAAGACTGGAGCCGGGACAAGGTGAGGAAGTGGAGCGGTGGTGGGAGTGACAGCACCTCGTCGGAGGAGTACTTTGACTCGTGTTCATGGAACAGTGACACGCTGTGTGACACGCTGTGTGACACGTTGTCTGACACGTTGTCTGCCGTACTGGGGATGGAGGACGTACACGCGGGATGGAAGAACAGCAGATACCACACCGAGGGGCACTGTAGAGCCAGATACACAGCACCGAGGAGCCAGCACAACCACAGCACAGAGAACACAGAGACTCACGTATGCAGACCCAGCACAGAGAAACAGCCCAGCACAGATACAGCACAGAATCAGCCTTGCAACACAGAGATAACAAACACATACATAAACACAGAGAGATACAGCATAGAGATTCATAACCTACAACACAGCGCAGAGAAGAAGCGACACAAACACAGCACGGAGATAGAAACCCAGCATAGCACAGAGAAACACAGCACAGAGACAGAAACCCAGCATAGAACAGAGAAAGTCAGTACAGTGGTTCATGTCACTCAAATCACAGGTAATCAGAAAACACTAATAGACCAGACAGAGTCCCACAGACAGAATTGCCCAGCCGGACACCAGCTCGACATCTCACAAAGCACGGAAACGTTTACACAGAGAAACGGCACAGAGACACAAATGCAGAGCAGCACAGACAAATGGTGCACAGGGTTAGCCAACACAGGTAGAACAGGGAAAGAGAGCACAGGGTTAGCCAACACAGGTAGAACAGGGAAAGAGAGCACAGGGTTAGCCAACACAGGTAGGACAGGGAAAGAGAGCACAGGGTTAGCCAACACAGGTAGAACAGGGAAAGAGATCACAGGGTTACCCAACACAGGTAAAACGGGGAAAGAGAGCACAGGGTTAGCCAACACAGGTAGAACAGGGAAAGAGAGCACAGGGTTAGCCAACACAGGGATATTTAATCAACATAGCATGGATATAAAACATATAGATCTGCTGTCCACTCTGCACAGTGTAGAGAAACATAATTCACAAATACACAGCAGTCACCTGGAGCAGGTAAGCCTTGCCAGCCAGAATACATCTAGTACCGACAGACAGGTGACACACAACCAGCACATTGCAGAGACACACTGCATAGACACACACAACACAACAGAGACACACTGCAGACTCACACACAACACCGCCAAACCAGACCCACACTGCAGACTCACACACAACACAGCAAAGCCGGACACATACTGTGAACTAATTGCAGAGCCCAGTACTGACACACAGTGTACAGAAACACACACCACAGACACAATCTGTATGGACACACAACGCACAGAGGGGAGTAGTCCACCCACCACAGAGAGGAGTAGTCCACCCACCACAGAGAGGAGTAGTCCACCCACCACAGAGAGGAGTAGTCCACCCACCACAGAGAGGAGTTTAGTCCACCACCAAGGAAGAGAGTAGTCCCCCACCACAGAGAGGAGTAGTCCACCCACCACAGAGAGGAGTAGTCCCCCACCACAGAGAGGAGTAGTCCACCCACCACACGAGAGGAGTAGTCCCCCACACAACAAGAGAGGAGTAGTCCACCCACCACAGAGAGGAGTAGTCCACCCACCACAGAGGGAGTAGTCCACCCACCCAGAGAGGAGTAGTCCACCCACCACAGAGAGGAGTAGTCACCCACCACAGAGAGGAGTAAGTCCACCCACCACAGAGAGGAGTAGTCCGACCACCACAGAGAGGAGTAGTCCCCCACCACAGAAGAGGAGTAGTCCACCCACCACAGAGAGGAGTAGTCCACCCACCACAGAGAGGAGTAGTTCCACCGCACCTCAAGAGAGGAGTAGTCCACCCACCACAGAGAGGAGTAGTCCACCCACCACAGAGAGGAGTAGTCCACCCACCACAGAGAGGAGTAGTCCACCTACCACAGAGAGGAGTAGTCCACCTACCACAGAGAGGAGTAGTCCACCCACCACAGTGAAATACAACCCAGCACCACACAGTTTAGAAACCACAGGGATGGTCCATTCAGCCTGTCCATGTGTGGGTATCCCCAACGGACCTGTCACAAAGACCCAGCCTCAGGCCTTCCTCAGTGCTACAAAGACTCACGGTGAGGCATGTGGATCACGTGCCCACTGCCAGGAAGAGCACACGGTGTGTGTCACAATCAGGAACTCATCAGAGCCACCTGAACCGTCGGGGACAGAGGAGACGGTGAATGGGATCTGTTCAATCATGTCGTCCGTGGAGGTGGGACTTCCTGTCGAGGTGGGACTTCCTCCCTTGCTAGACACCCGTGGGGCCATACCTCTTTCCAACATCCTGTCACATGATCTGTCTCTCTCACCATCGCAAAATAGGAAGGGGATCAACCAATTGGAATCCCAGTTAGCCTCACCTGTCCCAGCTCCTGGGCTAGGCGGTGAAGGAATTACAGAGATACGAACACAGAGCGTTAGTTCACGACCCCTGAAGAAGGATGCCGTTCAAACCCAGGGCCTAATCCCTGAGCTCCTGGACCAGGGGGGCTCCGGCACAGAGACACCCAGGGACAGTGAGCCCTCACCTGGGGAGAGTACGAGGGATGAGGGCTGGCTGGGAGAAGGTTACACCTCCGTAGAGCTCCAGCCTGCTTCTGCTCATCCCCAGTCTGACGCTGTGGGGTGGAGTGAGGAATGCCTGCCCCCCCACCCACACTCCCTCCCCAACACAGACTGTCCGCCTCCCTCTGACAGGGCAGGATCAGAAGACTCACAGCTGTTATCAAAGACCTCGACTAGAGAGGACAGGACAGGACCAACCCATTCCCTGTCCGGGGTGAGAGAGGAGGACACTGACTCTGACCATGTTGGACTGTCAAGCACAGAGGAGACGGAGGACGCTATATTCCCCTACAGTCCTACAGGAGTCTTCCTAGAGATCACCAGTGATCTGTATGTTGACCTCTGCACACAGGGTGTTTCTAGTGACATAGGCCAAGGGTCAACCCAACCTACAGAGACTGAGCCTCTTCGGGGAGACAGCACAGAACCCCCTGCCTTAGATCAGGAGGCTGTACCACTGAGGAGGATAGAGATAACTGTGGGAGCAGACTCTCCTGTTACCATAGGAACAGACTCTCCTGTTATCGTGGGAACAGACTCTCCTGTTATCGTGGGAACAGACTCTCCTGTTATCGTGGGAACAGACTCTCCTGTTATCGT
>NW_019942706.1:144678-154794 GCF_002910315.2 Salvelinus sp. IW2-2015 | reverse complement strand
GGTTGGTCTGTATGGTTATAGATGTCTGCCCTACAGTCTGTATGGTTAGAGATGTCTCCCCTACAGTCTGTATGGTTAGAGATGTCTCCCCTCCAGTCTGTAGTGTCTGTATGGTTAGAGATGTCTCCCCTACAGTCTGTATGGTTAGAGATGTCTCCCTACAGTCTGTAGTGTCTGTATGGTTAGAGATGTCTCCCCTACAGTCTGTATGGTTAGAGATGTCTCCCCTCCAGTCTGTAGTGTCTGTATGGTTAGAGATGTCTCCCCTCCAGTCTCTATGGTTAGAGATGTTCCTCCTACAGTCTGTATGGTTAGAGATGTCTCCTCTACAGTCTGTATGGTTAGAGACGTCTCCTCTACAGTCTGTATGGTTAGAGACGTCTCCTCTACAGTCTGTATGGTTAGAGATGTCTCCCTCCAGTCTGTAGTGTCTGTATGGTTAGAGATGTCTCCCCTACAGTCTGTAGTGTCTGTATGTTAGAGATGTCTCCCCTACAGTCTGTATGGTTATAGATGTCTCCCCTACAGTCTGTATGGTTATAGATGTCTCCCCTACAGTCTGTATGGTTAGAGATGTCTCCCCTACAGTCTGTAGTGTCTGTATGGTTAGAGATGTCTCCCCTACAGTCTGTATGGTTATAGATGTCTCCCTACAGTCTGTATGGTTATAGATGTCTCCTCTACAGTCTGTATGGTTAGAGAGGTCTCCCCTCCAGTCTGTAGTGTCTGTATGGTTAGAGATGTCTCCCCTACAGTCTGTATGGTTAGAGAGGTTCCCCTCCAGTCTGTAGTGTCTGTATGGTTAGAGATGTCTCCCCTCCAGTCTGTATGGTTAGAGATGTCTCCCTCCAGTCTGTATGGTTAGAGATGTCTCCCCGACAGTCTGTATGGTTAGAGATGTCTCCCCTACAGTCTGTAGTGTCTGTATGGTTGAAGATGTTCTCCCCTACAGTCTGTATGGTTAGAGAGGTCTCCCCTCCAGTCTGTAGTGCCTGTATGGTTAGAGATGTCTCCCCTCCAGTCTGTATGGTTAGAGATGTCTCCCCTCCAGTCTGTATGGTTAGAGATGTCTCCCCGACAGTCTGTATGGTTAGAGATGTCTCCCCTACAGTCTGTATGGTTAGAGATGTCTCCCCTACAGTCTGTATGGTTAGAGATGTCTCCCCTACAGTCTGTATGGTTAGAGATGTCTCCCCGACAGTCTGTATGGTTAGAGATGTCTCCTCTACAGTCTGTATGGTTGAGATGTCTCCTCTACAGTCTCTATGGTTAGAGATGTTCCCTACAGTCTGTATGGTTAGAGTGTCTCCCCTACAGTCTGTATGGTTAGAGATGTCTCCCCTACAGTCTGTATGGTTAGAGATGTCTCCCTACAGTCTGTATGGTTAGAGATGTCTCCCCTCCAGTCGTAGTGTCTGTATGGTTAGAGATGTTCCCCCTACAGTCTGTATGGTTAGAGATGTCTCCCCTAAGTCTGTAGTGTCTGTATGGTTAGAGATGTCTCCCTACAGTCTGTATGGTTAGAGATGTCTCCCCTCCAGTCTGTAGTGTCTGTATGGTTAGAGATGTCTCCCCTCAGTCTCTATGGTTAGAGATGTCTCCTCTACAGTCTGTATGGTTAGAGATGTCTCCTCTACAGTCTGTATGGTTAGAATGTCTCCTCTACAGTCTGTATGGTTAGAGATGTCTCCCCTCCAGTCTGTAGTGTCTGTATGGTTAGAGATGTCTCCCCTACAGTCTGTAGTGTCTGTATGGTTAGAGATGTCTCCCCTACAGTCTGTATGGTTATAAGATGTCTCCCTACAGGCTGTATGGTTATAGATGTCTCCTCTACAGTCTGTATGGTTAGAGATGTCTCCCCTCCAGTCTGTAGTGTCTGTATGGTTAGAGATGTCTCCCCTACAGTCTGTATGGTTATAGATGTCCCCCTACAGTCTGTATGGTTATAGATGTTCTCCCTACAGTCTGTATGGTTAGAGATGTCTCCCCTACAGTCTGTAGTGTCTGTATGGTAGAGATGTCTCCCCTACAGTCTGTATGGTTATAGATGTCTCCCCTACAGTCTGTATGGTTATAGATGTCTCCTCTACAGTCTGTATGGTTAGAGATGTCTCCCCTCCAGTCTGTGTGTCTGTATGGTTAGAGATGTCTCCCCTACAGTCTGTATGGTTATATACAGACTGTAGGGGAGACATCTCTAACCATACAGACACTACAGACTGTAGTGAGGCTAATTGTGCTGTAAACAGTCCAACAGGCCTCTCTGAACCCTTATCTTCCTACCTGGAGACCAGAAGCCTGCTATTGGACAGTACGGAGAAGGAGAAGGGCCAGCAGCCCATTCTCCACCAATCCCCCAAGCCTCCCTGGGACAGAGACAGACAGGAGTGTAGCGACTCACCTGAGGCTTTAGGATTAGAGGACAGTTTGTTTACTGAGGAGGACAGCTCATACAGATCCTACCTCCAGACCAGCTCTCACCCTGCCGTCCTGCAGCAGGATCGTGGGGTGAGGATCGTGAGGTACCCCTATCCCGGCGTCAGTCTCAACCTGCTCTCCCTTACTAGCCTGGAAACAATCCTAGAGGCTGATCCCGACCACTCCCTGGACAACTCTGCGACAGTGGAAGATGAGACGGGAGATGAGGAGGAAGATGAGGAGTGGAGAAGGATTGTTAGGATAAGGCCCACTGAGGAGGACAGAGGCACTGTGCTTCTGTCTGGTGACATCATCATATCCTACGTGTCCACTTTCAGCCCGTTGTCGTGTCGCCCTGAGGACTTGTCCAGTATCGAGTCTTCAGAGCACCAGCTGGTCTTGTCGACCTTTGACCCCGATGACCCCGTGACCTTACCACACGACAGGGACACCTCGGGCAGCGAGAGATGCTCCAGTCCCACCCCCACCTCTGTGTCCTACGATTTTGACACCACCAGCACTAACAGTGAGGAGATGGAAGAGTCCATCCTGCCTGTCTCAGGGGGGAACGCCAACCTCCACAAACCCATGAAGAGCAAGTCTAAAGGAGGCCGGGCGGGGAGCTCCAAGAGCTCCAAGTTCTCTGTCTTCGCCAAGATGCCTTCCTTCAGGAAGAAGAACAGTCTGAAGAACACCAAGGTGGACAGCTCACCCCGGGACTCACCCGACCTGGGAAGGGAGCTGGGGGGAGGACATAGGGGACAGGGGGAAGACACCTCAGACGATGACAGTGTCTTTTTGACAGTCCAGCAGGCCTTCTCCTCCGGTCCGGTGGGTTGCTACAAGACAGAGGAGGAGGACTACAGCTTCTTCCCCTCCACGCCTCGCACCAACCACGTCCACCTGCTCTTCAGGGAGGGGTCCAGCAGCCCAGACACCCCTCTGACCTCCCAGCCCGGAGGTCTCAGACACAACCAGACTGGGGCCCCCGAGGGCCTGCACGGCTACAAGAGGAGCAAGAGCTCAGACAGCCCCAACCTCCGCATGCGCTTCGCCCAGGCCCAAAAGTCCCTGTCCAGCCTGTTTGAGTCTCGCTCCATGGACAAGGAGAACGAGGAGGAGCAGGGGAGCGTTGAGACAGGGAGTGAAGGGAAGGTGGGGCGAGTCAAACAGTCCTGGAGGAGGCTGAGGGCCAAAGAGGCTGAGCTGGTGAGGAGGACCCTGTCTGTTCCGGTCGGGGATGGGGTCGAGGGAGAGGACGGTGGGGGTTTGAGGACGCCCAGACAGATCCACAGTGACTACGCATCCCGCTCGGTCTCAGTGCTCAGTGTCCCTGTGTCCCCCTCCTCTCTCAGGGCTCTGAATCTCACCGACCCCCTCACCAAGAGGCGTCTGCAGGACAGTCAAAGCAGGGCCGGGGCCGACACCCCACAGGGCTGCAAGTTGGATGGCGAAAGGAGGAAAGGGAAAGTCCCGCCCAACGACCTGTCAATCAACTTCTCAGACTCAGGACCGCCGTACTCACAAGACTCTGAGGCTCCGCCCGCAAATGATTCCAGCCCCCTGGCGCCCATGAGCCCCGCCTCCCTGGCTGCATTAGCCAATCAGCTGTCCTGGTCCCCAGGGGGAGGCTATGAGAGCACAGCGTGTAGCATGGTAGCTACACCAGACACCCCAGTGAGACCCATGAGCCCCAAGCCCCACAGCCCCAGACCGGCTGCCCAGCACAGGGCTATCTGCTACCCCCCCACTGCCTCTGCCCGGGCCTCAGTCCTGTCCCTGCTCCTCATGGGCCAGTCAGCCAGTGTTGATGGCCTGTCTGACCCGCCAGAGAAGCCCAAGACCCTGAAGCCCCGAGCGGGGCCGTTAGACTCCTCCTCCCTCAGTCCATTGGAGGACAGCGAAGTGGACAGTCTGCTTACGCCTATGTTCTTCAAACAGTTTGAGGTAAGGCACAGCTATATGATAACAAAGCTATAATGCCTCATTGTTATCGTTTGTCTGACGGATTGCATGTGTTTTGTTAAGCTGATTCTCCATGGCAGGCAGGGATGGCTTTGGGTGTAACTGAAATAACTGACAATAACTGATCATAACTAATAATAACTAATAATAACTGAAATAACTGAAAATAACTGAAAATATTGAAATAACTGAAATAACCAATAATAACTTAGAACAACTGAAATAACTGATAACTGATATAAGTGATCATAACTGATAACTGAAATAACTAATATAACTGCTAATAATGGGTAACGATACAGCCGGAAATAACGGGAATAACCTATATTAGCCAATAATAACTGATATACCTGCTAATAACTGATATGTCAGTTATATCAGTTATTTCAGTTGTATCGGTTATTATCAGTTTTATTAGTTATCAGTTATTTCAGTTATAACCGATAACTGATATTATTGATATTGCCGAAATAACCAATATTAACTGATATTACTGAAATAACTGATGCAACTGAAATAACTAATATAACTGATAATAACTAATTTAACTGATATTAACTGAAATAACTGGTAGAGATACTCTGAATTGATTGATCGGCTATGAAAAGCCAACTGACATTTACTCCTGAGGTGCTGACCTGTTGCACCCTCTACAACCACTGTGATTATTATTATTTGACCCTGCTGGTCATCTATGAACATTTGAACATCTTGGCCATGTTCTGTTATAATCTCCACCCGGCACAGCCAGAAGAAGACTGGCCACCCCTCATAGCCCGGTTCCTCTCTAGGTTTCTTCCTAGGTTCCTGCCTTTCTAGGGAGTTTTTCCTAGCCACTGTGCTTCTACACCTGCATTGCTTGCTGTTTGGGGTTTTAGGCTGGGTTTCTGTACAGCACTTTGAGTTTATTTTATTTTTACAGGGACAGTGCACATTAATCAACGTTTAAGTAAAAGTGCCGGTTTTAGCCAGCCGGCTAATTCTCAACCGCAGTCCCTTGGCAGGTTATTAAAAACAATTACAATATAGACAATCATTGAGCAGTGAGCACACGCAGAGCAACATAGGACAAGCAAGACGTAGCATACAGACAGAGCAACATAGAACAAAAAGCAGCAAGACAAAATTAATAAAAGCAACAAAGTGTTTCCACACCTCACAAGCTACAGACAACAGACAACATGGAAAGCGGCAATACACAGCTAGGGATTATGATCACAAATCTGATGGACCTTTAGCCATGTCTTCATGCATTTTGTGAACGTTTGATATGTGGTGCAGTTATGTGTGTTTGCTGGCAGTGTATTCCAGACATGGGAAGCTCTCACAGAGAAAGCGGATTTACTAAAGGTGCTTATCCTTAAGGGAACTATACAGTCACCTCTCAAGGCAGAGCTTGTGGATCTGCTGCCATATGTTTGGGTTTTCTGTTTAACAAAAATACTGAGTGGAGGGGGAGCCAYGCCATTTAGGATCTTGAATAGAAGACATGCGTCGGTGTTTTGCACAAGATTTTCCCAACTCAYGAGCTCATGCTTTCTGAGGATGTGACAATGATGATGGCTATTGGGCTTCCTATCAAGCACTTTGAGAGCCTGTTTGTAGACAGACTTGAATAGGTTTTAATGTTGTACAGCAAGCTTGGGCCCAACTAGTCAAGCAGTATGTTAAGTGGGGGAGTATCATAGATTTGAAGTACAGTTTTGCTACCTCTAGTCAAACAATTTCGTATAAATCTGAAATTAGCTAGGTTGAATTTGGTTATTTGAACTATCTTTTTCACATGCCTTTTAAAAGAGAGGTTGGAATCAGGTATGATGCCAAGGTACTTAAAATCAGATACCACCTGGAGCTTCTCCCCTGCCACATAGACATCTGGCTCAGAAGCATATGTTGCCCTCTTTGTGAAGAACATGCAAACAGTTTTTTTCACATTGAGATGCAAACACGAGTTACTGAGCCACTTTGTAACCTGGACCATTACAGTAGTGAGTTCTTGTGCAGCTTGTTGTTTGCGCTTTGCATGCACATATATCACTGTATCATCTGCATACATTTGAACTTCAGACCCAGTACAGACAGAAGGCAGATCATTCATGTACAGGCTGAACAGGAGGGGCCCCAGTATTGACCCTTGGGGCACGCCCACGTCATAGCTAAGAGTAGGCGACAGCTCATTGCTCACTCTGACACACTGAGTTCTGCCTTCAAGGTATGATTTCATCCATCTCAAGGCATCAGGGGCAGACTTTGTGACATCAGCTGATGTAAGAAGGGCTTTATAAGTACATTTGATTGATATAACTGATAATAACCGATATAAGGGCCTCCCGGGTGGGGCAGTGGTCTAAGGCACTGCATCACAGTGCTAGCTGTGCCACCAGAGATTCTGGGTTCGAGCCCAGGCTCTGTCGCAGCCGGCCGCGACCGGGAGGTCCCTGGGGCGACGCACAATTGGCCTAGCGTTGTCCGGGTTAGGGAGGGTTTGGCCGGCAGGGATATCCTTGTCTCATCGCGCACTAGCGACTCCGGTGTCGGGCCGGGCGCAGTGCACGCTGACCAGGTCGCCAGGTGTACGGTGTTTCCTCCGACACATTGATGCGGCTGGCTTCCGGGTTGGATGTGCGTTGTGTCAAGCAGCAGTGCGGCTAGGTTGGGTTGTGTTTCAGAGGATGCATGGCTCTCGACCTTCGCCTCTCCCGAGTCCGTACGGGAGTTGCAGCGATGAGACAAGACTGTAACTACTACCAATTGGATACCACGAAATTGGGGAGAATAAATAAATAAATAAAAAATATAAAAAATAACCAATGTAACTAATATAACAGATAATAACTGATATAACTGAAATAACGGATAATAACGATAATAACTGATATAATAATGAAGAATGCAGACATTATACTAGTTAAACAGCCCAAAACATGTAATCTATTAAAGAAAAATAAATTATTTATTCTCTTTACAGCTAGACATCCTTACAACACTATCAAACTCCCTCAGGGAACATTTTTGATTGACAGGAATATGTTGTTTAAAAGAAAAGTCTCCTCTGTCATCTGCTCTTCCAACGTTTTGTCCCCATCATGATAGAATGACCTGACTGTCAGTTTAACATAATTTTTAACATCACCTTTATTTACCAGGTAGGCCAGTTGAGAACAAGTTCTCATTTACAACTGCGACCTGGCCGAGATAAAGCAAAGCAGTGCGACAAAAACAACAACACAGAGTTACACGTGGGATAAAAAAAACGTACAGTCAGTAACACAATAGAAAAATATATGTACAGTGTGTGCAAATGTAGGAGGATTAGGGAGATAAGGCAATAAATAAGACATAGTGGCGAAATAATTACAATTTCGCATTAACACTGGATTGATAGATGTGCAGAAGATGATGTGCAAGTATAGATACTAGGGTGCAAAGGAGAAAAAAAAAGAAAGAAAAAACATGGGGAGGAGGTAGTTGGGTGTGCTATTTACAGATGGGCTGTGTACAGGTACAGTGATCGGTAAGCTGCTCTGACAGCTGATGCTTAAAGTTAGTGAAGGAGAAATAAGCCTCCAGCTTCAGTGATTTTTGCAATTTGTTCCAGTCAATGGCAGCAGAGAACTGGAAGGAAAGGCGGCCAAAGGAAGTGTTGCTATGGTGACCAGTGAGCTGAGATAAGGCCGGGCTTTACCTAGCAAAGACTTATAGATGACCTGGAGCCAGTGGGTTTGCGACGAATATGTAGCGAGGGCCAGCCAACGAGAGCATACAGGTCGCAGTGGTGGGTAGTATATGGGACTGCAAGGAGTTCGGACGCAACAGGCCCTCCGGAGTTGTCGACACACTGAACTCTATCTGAGAAGTAGTTTGTGAACCAGGCGAGGCATCATTTGAGAAAACCAAGGCTATTGAGTCTGCCGGATAAGAATGCTGTGATTGACAGAGTCGAAAGCTTGGCCAGGTCGATGAAGACGGCTCGCCTTTATCAATGGCGTTATGATATCGTTTAGGACCTTGAGCGTGGCTGAGGAGTGCACCCATGACCAGCTCGGAAACCAGATTGCATAGTGGAGAAGGTACGATGGATTCGAAATGGTCGGTTATCTGTTTGTTAACTTTGGCTTTCGAAGACTTTGGAAAGGCAGGGCAGGAATGGATATAGGTCTATAACAATTTGGGTTCGAGAGTGTCTAGACCCGGCAAGTGACCGGCAGCTGTCCATAATTTAGGGATCTCAGACGATTACGATAGTGAGGGTTGAACAGGCCAGTAATAGGGGTTGCAACAATTTCGGCAGATCATTTTAGAAAGAGAGAGGGCCAGATGTCTAGCCCAGCTGATTTGTAGGGATCCAGATTTTGCAGCTCTTTCAGAACATCAGCTATCTGGATTTGGGGTGAAGGAGAAGCGTTGGGGGGGGTGGCTTGGGCAAGTTGCTGCAGGGGGTGCAGAGCTGTTGGCCGGGGGTGTGGGTAGCCAGGTGGAAAAACATGGCCAGCCGTAGAAAAAGCTTATTGAAATTCTTGATATCGTAGATTTATCGGTGGTGACAGTGTTTCCTATCCTTAGTGCATGGGCAGCTGGGAGGAGGTGATCTTTATTCTCCATGGACTTCACAGTGTCCCAAAACTTTTGGAATTAGTGCTACAGGATGCAAACTTCGATTTGAAAAGCTAGCCTTTGCTTTCCTAACTGACTGAGTATTTTGGTTCTAAACTTCCCTGAAAAGTTGCATATCACGGAGGATATTCGATGCTAATGCAGTACCCACAAGATGTTTTGTTTTGCTGGTCAAAGGCAGTCAAGTCTGGAGTGAACCAAGGGCTATATTCTGTTCTTAGTTTTTTTTGAATGGGGCATGCTTATTAAGATGGTGAGGAAAGCACTTTTAAAGAACAACCAGGCATCCTCTACTGACGGAATGAGGTCAATATCCTTCCATACATACCAGGGCCAGGTCGATTAGAAAGACCTGCTCGCTGAAGTGTTTTAGGGCGCGCTTTAACAGTGATTAGGGGTGGTCGTGTTGACCGCGGACCCATTATGGACGCAGGCAACTGAGGCAGAGATCTTGGTTGAAGATACAGAGGGTGTATTTAGAGGGAAGTTGGTCAGGATGATATCGTATGAGGGTGATGACCTGACTGTCAGTTTAACATTATGATAGAATGGTCCTGACTGTCAGTTTAACATCTATGATAGAATGTCCTGACTGTCAGTTTAACATTATGATAGAATGTCTTGACTGTCAGTTTAACATCATGATTAGAATGTCTTGTCTGTCAGTTTAACATCATGATAGAATGTCCTGACTGTCAGTTTAACATTATGATAGAATGTCCTGACTGTCAGTTTACATTATGATAGAATGTCTTGACTGTCAGTGTTACATCATGATAGAAGTCTTGTGCTGTCAGTTTAACATCATGATAGAATGTCTTGACTGTCAGTTTAAACATCATGATAGAATGTCCTGACTGTCAGTTTAACATCATGATAGAATGTCCTGACTGTCAGTTTAACATCATGATAGAATGTCTTGACTGTCAGTTTAAACATCATGATGAATGTCTTGACTGTCAGTTTAACATCATGATGGAATGTCTGATGTCTCAGTTAACATTCATGATGGAATGTCCTGACTGTCAGTTTAACATTTATGATAGAATGTTCTCTGACTGTCAGTTTAACATTTATGATAGAATGTCTTGACTGTCAGTTTAACATCATGATAAATGA
>NW_019942706.1:118315-144653 GCF_002910315.2 Salvelinus sp. IW2-2015 | reverse complement strand
GCTTTGGTGACAAAACAATGGCGACTGTGATACTGCATCCAATTTGCTGAGTAGAGTGTTGGAGGCTATTTTGTAAATGACATCGCCGAAGTCAAGGATCGTGTGGTAGTGTTATTAGTCAGGTTTACCAGGGTATGTTTGGCAGCATGAGTGAAGGAGCTTGTTTGCGAAATAGGAAGCGGTTTAAGATTTAATTTTGGTTTGGAGATGCTTAATGTGAGTCTGGAAGGAGAGTTTACAGATCTAACCAGACAGCTTGGTATTTGTGTGCCAAAGAAGGGCCAGATGTATACAGAATTGGTGTCGTCTTGCTTAAGATGGTCAGAGAATCACCAGCTAGCGCAAGAGCGACAGCAGATTGATATTAACAGAGAAAGAGAGTCGGCCGGAGAATTGAACCCTATGGTACCCCCATAGCAGACTGCAAGAGTTCGGACAACAGGCCCTCCGATTTGACACACTGAACTCTATCTGAGAAGTAGTTGGTGAACCAGGCGAGGCAGTCATTTGAGAAAACCAAGGCTATTGAGTCTCCGATAAGAATGCTGTGATTGACAGAGTCGAAAGCTTGGGCCAGGTCGATGAAGACGGCTCGCCTTTATCAATGGCGTTTATGATATCGTTTAGGACCTGAGCGTGGCTGAGGTGTGCACCCATGACCAGCTCGGAAACCAGATTGCATAGTGGAGAAGGTACGATGGGATTCGAAATGGGTCGGTTATCTGTTTGTTAACTTTGGCTTTCGAAGACTTTGAAAGGCAGGGCAGGATGGATATAGGTCTATAACAATTTGGGTCCAGGAAGGTGTCTAGACCCAAGCAGACCGGCAGCTGTCCAATAATTTAGGGATCACGACGATTACGATAGTTGAGGGTTGAACAGGCCAGTAATAGGGGTTGCAACAATTTCGGCAGATCATTTTAGAAAGAGAGAGGGTCCAGATATGTACTAGCGCACCATGCTGATTTGTAGGGATCCAGATTTTGCAGCTCTTTCAGAACATCACGCTATCTGGGTTTGGGTGAAGGAGAAGCAGTCGTGGGGGGGGGGCTTGGGCAAGTGCTGCGGGGTGCAGAGCTGTTGGCCGGGGGTGGGGTAGCCAGGTGGAAAACATAGGGCCACGCGTGAGAAAAATGCTTATTGAAATTCTTGATATCGTAGATTTATCGGTGGTGACAGTGTTTCCTATCCTTAGTGCATGGGCAGCTGAGAGGAGGTGATCTATTCTCCAGTGACTTCACAGGTGTCCCAAAACTTTTGGAATTATGTTACGGGTGCAAACTTCGATTTGTAAAAGCTAGCCTTTGCTTTCCTAACTGACTGAGTATTTTGGTTCTAACTTCCCTGAAAGTTGCATATCACGGAGGATATTCGATGCTAATGCAGTACCCACAAGATGTTTTGTTGTGCTGGTCAAAGGCAGTCAAGTCTGGAGTGAACCAAGAGGCTATATTCTGTTCTTAGTTTTTTTTGAATGGGGCATGCTTATTAAGATGGTGAGGAAAGCACTTTTATTTAAGAACAACCAGGCATCCTCTACTGACGGAAATGAGGTCATCCTTCCATACATACATCAGGGCCAGGTCGATTAGAAGAACCTGCTCGCTTATAGGTTTTAGGGCGCGTGCTTTAACAGTGATTAGGTGGCGTGGGCGTTTGACCGCGGACCCATTATGGACGCAGGCAATGAGGCAGAGATCTTGGTTGAAGATAGCAGCAGGGTGTATTAGAGGGAGAGTTGGTCAGAGAGAGATGATATCTATGAGGGTGATGACCTGAGCTGTCAGTTTAACATTAGATGAGAATGTCCTGACTGGTCAGTTTATACGATGTATGAATAGGACATGTCGCTGACATGTCTAGTTTAAACATCATGATAAATGTCTTGCGTGTCAGTTTAACATCATGATAGAATGTCTGTCTGTCCGTTTAACATCATGATAGAATGTCCTGACTGTCAGTTAACATTATGATAGAATGTCCTGAACTGTCCAGTTTAACATTATGATAGAATGTCTTGACTGTCAGTTTAACATCATGATAGAATATGATCTTGTCTGTCAGTTTAACATCATGATAGAATGTCTGACTGTCAGTTTAACATCATGATAGAATGTCCTGACTGTCAGTTTAACATCATGATAGAATGTCCTGACTGTCAGTTGTAACATCATGATAGAATGTCTTACTGTCAGTTTAACATCATGATGGAATGTCTTGACTGTCAGTTTAACATCATGATGGAATGTCTTATGTCGTTTAACATCATGATGGAATGTCCTGACTGTCAGTTTTAACATTATGATAGAATGTTCCTGACTGTCAGTTTAACATTATGATAGAATGTGCTTGACTGTCAGTTTAACATCATGATAGAATGACCTGACTGTCAGTTTAACATTATGATAGAATGTCCTGACTGTCAGTTTAACATCATGATAGAATGACCTGACTGTCAGTTTAACATTATGAATAGATTGTCCTGACTGTCAGTTTAACATCATGATACAGTAGCCATGTTAACCCCTGCTCCATCAAGAGATGAGGGAAGGCCAGGCAGGGTGCACTATGGGATAAAGTGTTGACTGTCTTTCACTGGCCCTGTTTCGCCTCAGTGTTACTGGTGTGAAATGGCTAGCTAGTTAGCGGGTGCGTGCTAGTGACATTTCAATAGGTGACATCACTTGCTCTGAGACCTTAAACTAGCTGTTCCCTTGGGCTCCAGCTTGTGTGGAAACGATAGGTAACAATGCTTCGTATGGAGGCAAATTGTTCGAGTGCTCAAGAGGGTCTCTGGTTTAAGCCCAGGTTGGGGAGAGGAGAAGAATGGAAGCAACGCTTTATCATCAGCCTCGGGCTGAATTTAAATAACAGCTTCAGGCACCTCATCTCTTTCTTACAGTCAGGGAGTGTGTGTGTGTGCGCGTGTGCGTGCTTGTTTTAAGATTAAATGCAGAATAAGCCCTTCATCTCCTTTCCTCCCTCTGTTCTCTCCTCTTCTGAAGAGAGAATGAAGAAGTAGGAGGAACCAATAGTGATCTCTTACTTTCCTCCACTGTGCTCTGCTGTCACTGGCGTGGCATGGTACATTTCCATTCTGTGAATTAGTCGTCTCCCGTCCCGTCCCGCCTGCCAGCCTGAAACAGCCCAGCCAGCCCAGCCGTACACAGCAGGTAGCTGGGAGGGGGACTGTGTGTTCAAGCCCCCCACCTTAGTGGAGTTTGCAGGAAGCACCCAACAGGGATCCAGGCATGTTTTGTCTAGAGGAAGCAGCCAGGGCCGGACTACTGCATTTGGGGCCCCGGGCCTCCTACCTCCAGGGGCTCCACCAAAACTGCTATCTTGCTGTATTTCAACACATTTTGACATGGGGCAGAGAGAGGGGAAAAAATGGATAGTATAATGTATTATTCTACACATTTTGTCATGAGGCTGCGTGGGAGAAAATGTTCCTGTTTAAAGCTAGTTTCCTTCAATTCTACACATTTTGCCATGTGGAGGGCGAGAGAGAAAAATTGGCTGTTTGATGTCATGGGGGGGTTTTAGGGTAGCAGGTAGCCTTGACGTTAGGGTGGTGGGCAAGTAACCGAAAGGTTGCTGGTTCGAATACCGTAGCCAACAAGGTGGGGGGGGGGAAATCTGTCACTGTGTGTTTGAGCAATGAACATTAACTGCTTCAGGGGTTCTTGTACAGTGGGACCCTCTCCCTGTGGGGGTTCCAGGGGAAGGGGTTCTGTACAGTGGTGACCCACTCCCTGTGGGGTTCCAGGGGAAGGGGTTCTGTACAGTGGTGACCCACTCCCTGTGAGTGTTCCAGGGGTTCTGTACAGTGGTGACCCACTCCCTGTGAGTGTTCCAGGGGTTCTGTACAGTGGTGACCCACTCCCTGTGAGTGTTTCAGGGGTTTCTGTACAGTGGTGACCCACTCCCTGTGAGTGTTTCAGGGGTTCTGTACAGTGGTGACCCACTCCCTGTGAGTGTTCCAGGGGTTCTGTACAGTGGTGACCCACTCCCTGTTGAGTGTTCCAGGGGTTCTGTACAGTGGTGACCCACTCCCTGTGAGTGTTTCAGGGTTCTGTACAGTGGTGACCCACTCCCTGTGAGTGTTCAGGGGTTCTGTACAGTGGGACCCACTCCTGTGAGTGTTCCAGGGGTTCTGTACAGTGGTGACCCACTCCCTGTGAGTGTCATAGGGGTTCTGTACAGTGGTGACCCACTCCCTGTGAGTGTTCCAGGGGTTCTGTACAGTGGTGACCCACTCCCTGTGGGGGTTTCAGGGGAAGGGGTTCTGTACAGTGGTGACCCACTCCCTGTGAGGGTTCCAGGGGTTCTGTACAGTGTGACCCACTCCCTGTGGGGTCCAGGGTTCTGTACAGTGGTGACCCACTCCCTGTGGGGGTTTCAGGGGAAGGGGTTCTGTACAGTGGTGACCCACTCCCCGTGGGGGTTCCAGGGGTTCTGTACAGTGGTGACCCACTCCCTGTGGGGGTTCCAGAGGTTCTGTACAGTGGTGACCCACTCCCTGTGAGTGTTTCAGGGGAAGTTGTGATGTGAAAACATTTCCATTATACTGTTGTGTGTGTAGCAGGACAAATATAAACACTCTAAAATATTATCTTTAAAACGGCTAAATATTCTCTCATTCTCATGTCAAAATATGAAGGAATAGCATGAGGTTAATAATTAGGTTAAGGTTAGGAAAAGGGTTAGCAAAAAGGCAAACATTATTCAAACATTTAATTTTTGACTTCACTTTGACATTAGCTGCATCCCTTCTAACCATGACCATGCAGGCCGGGACATAGAGGCTAAACTAAAACCATCCCTTCTAACCATGACCAAGCAGGCCGGGACCATAGAGGCTAAACTAAACCATCCCGTCTAACCATGACCAAGCAGGCCGGGACATAGAGGCTAAACTAAACCATCCCGTCTAACCATGACCAAGCAGGCAGGGACATAGAGGCTAAACTAAACCATCCCGTCTAACCATGACCAAGCAGGCCGACATTAGAGGCTAAACTAAACCATCCCGTCTAACCATGACCAAGCAGGCCGGGACATAGAGGCTAAACTAAACCATCCCGTCTAACCATGACCAAGCAGGCCGGGACACAGAGGCTAAACTAAACCCCTGACTGTCAGTTTAACATTATGATAGAATGTCCTGACTGTCAGTTTAACATCATGATAGAATGACCTGACTGTCAGTTTAACATTATGATAGATTGTCCTGACTGTCAGTTTAACATCATGATACAGTAGCCATGTTAACCCCTGCTCCATCAAGAGGATGAGGGAAGGCCAGGCAGGGTGCACTATGGGATAAAGTGTTGACTGTCTTTCACTGGCCCTGTTTCGCCTCAGTGTTACTGGTGTGAAATGGCTAGCTAGTTAGCGGTGCGTGCTAGTGACATTTCAATAGGTGACATCACTTGCTCTGAGACCTTAAACTAGCTGTTTCCCTTGGGCTCCAGCTTGTGTGAAACGATAGGTAACAATGCTTCGTATGGAGGCAATTGTCGATGTGCTCAGAGGGTCTCTGGTTTAAGCCCAGGTTGGGGAGAGGAGAAGAATGGAAGCAACGCTTTTACATCAGCCTCGGGCTGAATTTAAATAACAGCTTCAGGCACCTCATCTCTTTCTACAGTCAGGAGTGTGTGTGTGTGCGCGTGTGCGTGCTTGTTTAAGATTAAATGCAGAATAAGCCCTTCATCTCCTTTCCTCCCTCTGTTCTCTCCTCTTCTGAAAGAGAGATGAAGAAGTAGGAGGAACCAATAGTGATCTCTTACTTTCCTCCACTGTGCTCTGCTGTCACTGGCGTGGCATGGTACATTTCCATTCTGTGAATTAGTCGTCTCCCGTCCCGTCCCGCCTGCCAGCCCTGAAACAGCCCAGCCAGCCCAGCCGTACACAGCAGGTAGCTGGGAGGGGGACTGTGTGTTCAAGCCCCCCACCTAGTGGAGTTTGCAGGAAGCACCCAACAGGGATCCAGGCATGTTTTGTCTAGAGGGGAAGCAGCCAGGGCCGGACTACTGCATTTGGGGCCCCGGGCCTCCTACCTCCAGGGGGCTCCACCAAACTGCTATCTTGCTGTATTTCAACACATTTTGACATGGGGCAGAGAGAGGGGAAAAAATGGTATAATGTTATTCTACACATTTTGTCATGAGGCTGGGAGAAAATGTTCCTGTTTTAAAGCTAGTTTCCTTCAATTCTACACATTTTGCCATGGGGCAGAGAGAAAAATTGGCTGTTTGATGTCATGGGGGGGGTTTTAGGGTAGCAGGTAGCCTTGACGTTAGGGTGGTGGGCAAGTAACCGAAAGGTTGCTGGTTCGAATACCGTAGCCAACAAGGTGGGGGGGGGGAAATCTGTCACTGTGTGTTTGAGCAATGCACTTAACTGCTTCAGGGGTTCTGTACAGTGGTGACCCACTCCCTGTGGGGGTTCCAGGGGAAGGGGTTCTGTACAGTGGTGACCCACTCCCTGTGGGGGTTCCAGGGGAAGGGGTTCTGTACAGTGGTGACCCACTCCCTGTGAGTGTTCCAGGGGTTCTGTACAGTGGTGACCCACTCCCTGTGAGCTGTTCGAGGGGTTTCTGTACAGTGTGAGCCACTCCCTGTGAGTTGTTCTTCAGGGGGTTTCTGTACAGTGGTGACCCACTCTCCTGTGAGTGTTTCAGGGGTTTCTGTACAGTGGTGACCCACTCCCTGTGAGTGTTTCCAGGGGGTTCTGTTTACCACTGGGTGACGCCTGCTCCGGTGAGTGTTTCCAGGGGTTCTGTACAGTGGTGACCCACTCCCTGTGAGTGTTCCAGGGGTTCCTGTACAGTGGTGACCACTCCCTGTGAGTGTTTCAGGGGTTCTGTACAGTGGTGACCCACTCCCTGTGAGTGTTCCAGGGGTTCTGTACAGTGGTGACCCACTCCCTGTGAGTGTCATAGGGGTTCTGTACAGTGGTGACGCCACTCTCTGTGAAGGTGGTTCCAGGGGTTCTGTACAGTGGTGACCAGTCCCTGTGGGGTTTCAGGGGAAGGGGTTTCTGTACAGTGGTGACCCACTCTCTGTGAGGGTTCCAGGGGTTCTGTACAGTGGTGACCCACTCCTCTGTGGGGGGGTTCTCCAGGGGTTCTGTACAGTGGTGACCTCTCCCTGTGGGGGTTTCAGGGAAGGGGTTCTGTACAGTGGTGACCCACTCCCCGTGGTGGGTTCCAGGGGTTCTGTACGTGGTGACGCACTCCTGTGGGGGTTCCAGGGGTTCTGTACAGTGGTGACCCACTCCCTGTGAGTGTTTCAGGGGAAGTTGTGATGTGAAACATTTCATTTATACTGTTGTGTGTAGCAGGACAAATATAAACACTCTAAAATATTATCTTTAAACGGCTAAATATTCTCTCATTCTCATGTCAAAAATATGAAGAATTAGCATGAGGTTAGATAATTAGGTTAAGGTTAGGAAAAGGGTTAGCAAAAAGGCAAACATTTATTCAAACATTTAATTTTTGAATTCACTTTGACATTAGCTGCATCCCTTCTAACCATGACCATTGCAGGCCGGGACATAGAGGCTAAACTAAACCATCCCTTCTACCATGACCAAGCAGGCCGGGACCATAGAGGCTAAACTACATCCCGTCTAAACATGACCAAGGGCCGGGACATAGAGGCTAAACTAAATCCCGTCTAACCATTGACCAAGCAGGCAGGGAACATAGAGGCTAAACTAAACCATCCGTCTAACCATGACCAAGCAGGCCGCGACATAGAGGCTAAAAATAACCATCCCGTCTAACAATGACCAAGGCAGGCCGGGACATAGAGGCTAAACTAAACCATCCTCGTTCCATGACCAAGCAGGCCGGGACACAGAGGGCTAAAACTAAACCATCCCGTCTAACCATGACCAAGCAGGCCGCGACAATAGAGGCTAACTAATATCAGTATAAAGTCATGTGAGATAGCTCAGTGTTTATGAGCACAGGAAATAGTCAGTGGGGAACTACTTTACCTGTCACGTGCATCAGTTACACCAATCAAGACAATTTACATTCACTGTTCCATCATAGGTGATCAACACTGTCCGTAACAACTGTTCCATCATAGTGATCAACACTCCATAACAACCTGTTCCATCATAGTGATCAACACTCCCATAAACCTGTTCCGCATAGTGATCAACCAACTCCATAACACTGTTCCATCATAGTGATCAACACCATAAAACTGTTCATCATAGTGATCAACACTCCATAACAACTGTTCCAGCATAGTGATCAACACTCCATAACTACCTGTTCCATCAATAGTGATCAAAACTCCATAACACCTGTTCCATCATAGTGATCAACACTCCGTAACAACTGTTCCATCATAAGTGATCACGTGTTCCATCATAGTGATATCAACACTCCATAACAACTGTTCATCTAGTGATCAACTGTTCCATCATAGTGATCAACACTCCCATAACAACTGTTCATCATAGTGATCAACTGTTCATCATAGTGATCAACACTCCAATACAACTGTTCCATCATAGTGAATACCCTCAATACAAACTGTTCCATCATAGTGATCACACTCCATAACAACTGTTCCATCATAGTGATCAACACTCCATAACAACTGTTCCATCATAGTGATCAACACTCCATAACAAGGTGTTCCATCATAGTGATCAACACTCCATAACAACTGTTCCATCATAGTGATCAACTCCCCACCCTTGTCCCCCATGTGCACTATAGTTTGTAGTGAACGTTTGTAGTGAAAGTGACATTGACAGTCTCATTTAACCAGTTGACTATTCACCCAAAGACCAGTCAGGATGGATGTAGACCCAGCAGCCAGGCAGGGGGAGGAGGGAAGAGGCTAGCAGAGCTGAAGACTCCTGGCTCTGGACCGGACACTACTGCCTTAGCCCTCAGACCACCACTAGGCCACAGGCCGGACAGGGATCCGAGACGCCACCGCTGCTGCTCAGATGACCTGTGGATCGAAGAGGAAACGAGACGGAAGCGGAAGCTGGCCCGAGTGATGAGGGGAAGCCTGGGACAACTCAACACACACTGTCCTGAAGAGCTCGACAAAGTAAGACTCCTCCATGCTTACCCGTGCAAAACAACTTACAGCCTAGGGAGATGGATTTTGTCTCTCTCCTCCTCCTCTTCCTCCTCCTTCCTCCTCTTCATCTACGTACTGTCTCGAGGATGGTTCCCTCCTCCTCTTCCTTCTCCTCTTCATCTACGTACTGTCTCGAGGATGGTTCCCTCCTCCTCCATCTACGTACTGTCATGAGGATGGTTCCCTCCTCCGTCTCTTCTATCCTTCGTCAGCTGTCTTCGACCGAGTCTTGACATCTTTCCTTTGTTAATTCCCCCCCCCCCTTCCATTTCATCTTTTTTGGATATCTTTCTCGCTCGCTCCTGTTTCCGTACCAGTCTCTCTCTCAGCTCCTACTGTTAACCTGCATGCACCTTCAGCTCAATCTGTTCAGGAACAAAAACATTCTTTCTGTTGCGCTATCACATGATATAGTACACGTATATTCAGGATTTATACTAAGAAAAGGCAGGGTCTTAACATTTAAAGTGAGCATTATACTAACTATAGACTTCTAGGTATGTAGGCCTTGTTGGATCCCCAGCTTTGATTTTGCCTCTTCCCCACAGTCGCATGCTCCAGTGTCCCTGTCGACCATGGAGGCATTCTCTGGGATGCTCCTAAAGACCCACTGCTTCTCCCAGAGCACCCCCATCGGTCTGGACTGTCTGGGCTGGCGACGACGCATCTCCTACCCCTGTGAGTAGCTCCTACCTTCTCCTCCTCCTAACCCTGAGAGTAGCTCCTACCTTCTCCTCCTCCTAACCCTGAGAGTAGCTCCTACCTCCTCCTCCTCCTAACCCTGAGAGTAGCCCTCATTCTGCTCTCAATAACGAGAAGTATTCCTACCCTTCCTTCCTCTAGCTAGACGAGCTACTACTCTCATCCTCTAACTAGGTAGCTCACTACCTCCTCTTCCTCTACACCCTAAACTCCTACCATCGTCCCAACCTGAAGTAGCCCTCCCTCTCCTCCTCCTAACTCTGAGAGTATCTCCTCCTCCAACTCCTACCTAACCCTGAGAGTAGTCCTGTCTCTCCTCCTAACCCTGAAGTAGCTCCTCCTCCTCCTCTCCTCCTAACCTGAGAGTAAGCTCTTCCCTCTCTCCTCCTAACTGAGAGTAGCTCCTCCTCCTCCTCCTAACCCTGAGAGTAAGCTCCTACCTCCTCCCTAACCCTGAGATAGCTCCTCCTCTCCTCCTAACCTGAGAGTAGCTCTACCTCCTCCTCTCTCCTACACCTTGAGAGTATTTTCCTCCCCTACCTCCTCCTAACCCTGAGAGTAGCTCCTTTCTCCTCCTCCTAACCCTGAGAGTAGCTCCTACTCTCCTAACGAAGTATCTCTCCTCCTCCTCCTCCTAACTCCTGAGAGTAGCTCCTCCTCTCCTCCTCCAACCCTGAGAGTAGCCTCCCCTCCCCTCTAACTGAGTAGCCCTGCTCCTCCTCCTAAACCTGAAGTATCCTCCTCTCCCTAACCTGAGAGTACTCTCCTCCTCCTACCTCAGAGTAGCTCTACGCTCCTCCTAAGCTCGAGAGTAGCTCCTACCTCCTCCTCCTCCTAACTCTGAGAGTAGCTCTCTTCCTAACCTGAGAGTAGCTCCCCTCTCCTCCTCCTAACCCTGAGAGTATCTCCCCCTCTCTCTCCCTACCTGCGCAGTAGACTCCTCCTCCTCCTCCTCTAAACCCTAGAGAGTATCTCCTACCTCTCCTCTCTCCTACACTCTGAAGTAGCTCCTACCTCCTCCTCCTCAGTAACTCCAATTCCTCCTATTGAGATCGCTCAGCTCCTAACCCTGAGGATCTCCTCTCCCCTCCACCTAAGAGTATATCCCATCCTCCCCCTCCTAACTCTGAAGCTAGCTCCTCCTCCTCCTCCTCACCCTGAGTAGCTACCTCCTCCTCCTCCTCCTAACCCTGAGATGTATCTCCTCTCCTCCTAATCGAGTACTCCTCTCCTCTCCTCTAACCCTGAGGAGTAGCTCTACCTCCTCTCTCCTACACCTGGAGTAGTCCTCCTCTCTCTTCCTCATACACTGAGAGTATCTCCAACTCCTCCCTCCTCCTAACTCTAGTAGCTCTCCTCCTCTCTCCTAACCCTGAGAGTATCTCCAACCTCCTCTCTCCAACCGAGAGTATCTACTCTCCTCCCTCCTAACTGAGAGAGCTCTACCTCCTCCTCTAACCTGAGAGTAGACTTCCCTCCTCTCCTCCTAACCTCTGAGAGTAGCTCCTCTCCTCTTCTCCTAACCCTGAGAGGTATACCTCCTCCTCCTCCTCCTAACCCTGAGAGTAGCTCCTCCTCCTCCTCCTCCTCCTAACCCTGAGAGTAGCTCCTACCTCCTCCTCCTCCTAACCGAGAGTAGCTCCTACCCTCCCTCTCCTAACTGAAGAGCTCTCCTCCTACCTCCTCCTGAGAGTAGCTCTCTCCTCTCTAACTGAAGTATCTCCTCCCTCCTCTTCCTCCTAACCCTGAGAGTAGCTCCTCCTCCTCCTCTCTAACCCTGAGAGTAGTCCTCCCTCCTCCTCCTCTAACCCTGAGAGTAGCTCCTCCTCCTCCTCCTCAACCCTGAGAGTAGCTCTCCTCCTCCTCTCTCCTAACCCTGAGAGTATCTCCTACCTCCTCCTCCTCCTAACCCTGAGAGTAGCTCCTACTCCTCCTCCATACCCTAGAGTAGTCCTCCTCTCCTCATACTCCTCCTAACCCTGAGAGTGCTCCTCTCCTCTCTCCTCCTAACCCTGAGAGTATCTCCTCCTCCTCCTCCTCCTAACCCTGAGAGTAGCTCCTCCTCCTCCTCCTCCTAACCCTGAAGTAGCTCCTCCCTCCTCCTCCTCCTAACTCTGAGAGTTCTCCTACCTTCCTCCTCTAACTCTGAGAGTAGCTCCTACCGCCTCTCCTCTTCTCGCTATGCCAAGGTTGGTTCCAATACTCTACAATGTCTTTTTTCATGATGACATATATCTTTACTAGATTATAGGTCCCCTGTCCACCCCTGTCCTGCCCCACCCCGGCCCCCACCCTGCCCACCCTGGCCCCCAACCCTGGCCCCCAACCTGTCTCAGACTCAACTCCATTCCTGGATGTAATTTTTGAGGGACTTACTGTATTTTCATTTAGTTCCGTGTTTAAATTCATGTCCTCACCAAATCCTGGATAGCTGCGGGCATCATGCCACGCACTGCAGCAACATCTGTTGTGAAACAACGACTTTATTATGAAGCTAGGTGTAACTACTCTCGAGCCAATTACAATTATTACTTGTTTTAGAATGGACTAAGTGTTGTTGTAGTACTGCCTGTCACCAGCAGGGGGATTCACATCCTCTGCACATCAGTGGTCCCACAGTTTATTGGAGCTTGGGGCATTGTGCTGTTCAATTAACAGACAGTGGAGGAGAGCCAGTGACATCATCCGTTTTAATCCAGGTCAATGACCTTTAGTCTCTGGAAGATATGCTGGTATCTCCAGATGGATCGTCTTTTGAATTTTTGTGATTTTTTTATTTATTTAGTAGTCCTGTTCAAATCCAGCCGTCACTTTAGTGGGAGAACACGGAGTTTCCCTGGAGGGTGTTTGTTGGTGTGGTGTGTGTGTGTGGTGTGTGTGTGTGTGTGTGTGTTGGTGTGTGTGTGTGTGTGGTGTGTGTGTGTGTGTGTGTGTGTGTGTGTGTGTGTGTGTGTGTGTGGTGTGTGTGTGTGTGTGTGTTGTTGTGTGTGTTAGATGTGCTCTTCTGACTCTGCTCTTCGTCTGAGAAGCCTGTAGGAGATGGAATATGGTAGGAGAGAATTGTTTAGGAAAATATCATTTATTCATTATCTACAGTTTTGGCTTTCTTTCAGGACCATTTTGATAAAAGCGAGCGATAGGTGCTCGACTCCTTTTTCTATTGCTCTTGACTGTGAGAGGGTCTCCAGGGTAACCTATCATACTGCTGAGTGGGTGGACATTAGGTTGTGATGAAATGACCCTGTTCATTCTGATGTCATTGGGTGGGCGCACACACACACACACACACACACACACACACACACACACACACACACACACACACACACACACACACAGAGGCAGCAGATTGCATGCCACTCAAAGTGAGGTCAGTGTTCTTGCACCAGATGCCTGCCGTGTAATTTGATTCATTTTAGTTAATTGAATTGAAAGGCCAATCAAAAGACAAGTGTAGTGTCAACCTCTTTAGCTGACTGGCTAAAGGGCTGTGCACCATAGAAATAGAATGACTAGAATGGGCATCCCTATTGAAGTCAGTAGGTTGATGATGTGGTAGTTGTATTTCTGTGGTATACACCATGCAGTGAGCTAAGCCACCTTCCAACACCATACTCATCTGTATTCATCATAGCCCATGAAAGGATGTTTTCAAACTGACACTAAATATCGGTTACACACCAAAGGGTTTATAAATAAATATGTAACTTAAGCTTACGTATCAGTCGGTCTGCAGTCTTTATGTCCATCCAGTATATCTGTGAGAGAGAGGGAGAGAGGGAGAGATCTTCCCTCCAATCTAAACTTTACTGGCCTTGTGTCTGAAGGCTCTAATGTCACAGCTCAGTGGCTCTGTCTGCCTGGTCTTCTCACTTCTAACCCACCTTATTGTTACTGTATGTGTGTGTGTGTATCAAAATCAAGTTGTGTGTGTGTGCGTGCGTGCGTGTATCTTCATCAGGACCAACAGCCTTTCCTTTACCAGGTGGTACAGCAGAACCACCATGTCTCTCTGTGTCCTATGAGACAGCAGAACCACCATGTATCTCTGTGTCCTATGAGACAGCAGAACCACCATGTATCTCTGTGTCCTATGAGACAGCAGAACCACCATGTCTCTCTGTGTCCTATGAGACAGCANTCTCTCTGTGTCCTATGAGACAGCAGAACCACCATGTCTCTCTGTGTCCTATGAGACAGCAGAACCACCATGTCTCTCTGTGTCCTATGAGACAGAGACTGCAGACGCACGCACTTTTCTCTCTCTTTTCTCTGTCTCTCTCTCTTTCTCTCTCTCTCTTTTCTCTTTCTCTCTCTCTCTTTTCTCTCTCTCTCTCCCTTTTCTCTCTCTCTTTTCTCTCTCTCTTTCCCTTTTCTCTCTCTCTTTTCTCTCTTTTCTCTCTTTTCTCTCTCTCTCTTTTCTCTCTTTCTCTCTCTGTCTCTCTCTCTCTTTCCCTTTTCTCTCTCTTTCCCTTTTCTCTCTCTCTCTCCCTTTTCTCGCTCTCTCTCTCTTTTCTCTCTCTCTCTTTTCTCTCTCTCTGTCTCTCTCTATCCCACAGTTCTTGTCTTATCATCAGGTGAATGATAATGGCAAGGATAAGTAACCAACATTTAAAAATGTATAGATTTGATCATTTTTCATTATTTTGACCTCCCCACATTATATAACAGCCTATTCGCTAGAAATGTAACACCAACTAGGGCTGTGTCGATTATGGAATTTTAGGTAACGATTAATTGTCATGCACATGGCCACAGTTATTGTCATAATTGTAATTTCTGTTGAAAAATGTTTTGAACTTGTAATGCATCATAATGCTTCTTCGAAAAGGACATACATAATGAATACAACACACCTCTCTCAAAAACAAATGGTTTTGACCGTTTTCGAGCTTTTAGAAATAAATTTCTCCTCCCAACAGGTACCATTCTGCTCGTAAAATGATTACTAACTTTACCCACTTCATGAAAAAATGAAAAACTGATAGTGTAAACTATATCTGGGTGAATATAAAGTTGAATCCGCCTTCTTCTTAAATGAATGTATTAAGACGATTATGGCGATTATTTATACGATTGTTGCCCTACTCCAAACACGTTTGCTAATAGCAGCTGTTTAGCTAGTTCAACAAAGGTTAGTAATGTGTTGGCAAAAATGTATGTCCAAGTCCAAAAAAGCAGCCGAGGTCACATGCCACAACTGAAAGGTTGCTATTTCGAATTCCGGACCCGACAAGGTGAAAAATCTGTCGCTGTGCCCTTGAGAAAGGCCCTTAATCCTAATTGATTCAGGGGCGCTGTATAATGGTGACCCTGGCCGTGACCCCACTCTCTGCAAGTGTCTCAGGGAAAGTTGAGATAAGCAGGACACATATTTCCATTACACACTTGTGTGAAACAGGATAGACATAAACCCCAAATGATTATATACTCATGGGTGCTTTTTTAATACAGATACTCAAGTGAATGTAATTAGCTCCAAGGAGTGTAAGTTGCTCAATATTAGAAGTTCAGAAATAAAGTTGACATCGTTAGGAAGAATATACTACTGTTTCTACTGCAATTCAACATTTAATTAAAACCAGTTGAGCTGACAGCCGTTTTGCACTGTTTCGGTTTGGTGATATAAATGGATGTAATGATGCAGCCGACCACCAGAGGGAGGCAAATACACGTTTATTCGACAGAGGACCTTTACATGGTCCTAGGAAGGTCTGGATGGCTCTCTTCTGACTTATAATGTAAACATATAAAAAAAAAAATTAAGTAATTCTAGTGCCCGATTTTGGTGACTATCAGCTTAAGAGGTTTTAAAATGTTGTTGCTAGCGATATTCACATTGTAGTTTTTTTTTATCTGGGAACCCCCTGCAGTACCTCTGCGGATCCCAAGTTGAATACCCCTGGTGTAGTGGAAATGTCTGGAACCTTCTCCCTCATGTCTACTTCCGTGTGTTCTGAGTGAATATGTCCTTAATGGAGAAATCTGGAATCTTCTCCCTCGTCTCGTTCCCTGTGCTCTGAGTGAATATGTCCTTTATGGAGAAATCTGGAACCTTCTCCCTCATGAGTGAAAACAAAACATTTATTTAAGTTTGAATTATTTTGTACATGTATTGTAGCCAGCCAGACAGCGATATATCTTCATGTGTTGATCTAATTTGGGTATGGGATATGAATATAGGATATGAATATAGGTTATTAATATGGGATATGGATAAGCAGACATGACTGTAGTACAGTGAAGGCTCCTCAGAGGAGGAAGGGGAGGACCATCCTCCTCAGTGAATTTCGTTTTTTGTTTTTTAAAGTAAAACATTTAAGTTATCTTATTTAGATAAAAGTATGCTAAATATATTCATGTCACCAAATAATTTATTAAAACACACTGTTTTGCAATGAAGGTCTACAGTAGCCTCAACAGCACTCTGTAGGGTAGCACCATGGTGTAGCCGGAGGACAGATAGTTTCCGTCCTCATCTGGGCACATTGACTTCAATACAAAATCTAGGAGGCTCATGGTTCTCACCCCCTTCCATCGACTTAGACAGTAATTATGACAACTTCCAGAGGACATCTACCAACCTATCAGAGCTCTTGCAGCAAGAACTGACATGTTGTCCACCCAATCAAAGGATCAGAGAATTATCTAGTACTGAAAGCATAAGCTACAGCTAGCTAGCACTGCAGTGTATAAAATGCGGTGAGTAGTTGACTCAGAGAGAGAAAGACAATAGTCTAAATGAAGGAGAAGCAAGAAAGAGAGATTTTCATTTTTTCCCCCTTTCAGTTTAAATTACTTAGCTAGCAAATGCAGCTAGCTAGGTTAGCCTACTCAAACATCCTGCTCAAACAGAGGGATACTATGTTAGCTAGCTGGCTATGACTATCCAACACAACACTGGAACTCTTCCAAGTCAAGGTAAGTTTTTGTTTTTACTAATTTATTGCCACCTGGGCCCACTGGTGTAAGTGCTAAACTGCTTACTGACTGTACATTGTAATGTTACTGCATGATTGTAGCGGGTTTACTAATGCATTAGTTATATTAGCTGTGTTGACTATGATGTTACTTTACATTGTAGGCTGTGTGTAGCGGTTATGATATGGTTTGGTTTGGAAAGTTTTTTTTAGCCCGGTCACATACAGCTGATGTGTTGTGCATTGAAGTCCACAAGTGATAGAGGAATTTTATTCCTATGTGTTCGTTAACCAATTCAATTATAACAAAGCAAACACTCTGTCCGTTTCTAAGAATTTGTAGGGTTCTTATTTGCATAAAATAGACAAAGACCAGTCTCCAAATTAATCAATAGCTTTATTCTCGAGAGGGCTCTGTTTATCATTTCCGGTACATTGGTTTATATACCTCACATTTCGTCATAAACGTCCCTCCTCCTCTTAGATACAATGGCAACATAGTTCACAAGTCTTCTTCTCATACATTGTCCGCCACCTGTTATACAATCTACTACAAGCCCAAGGTCTCTCCCCTCCCTGGGTGGGGAGACTTCCATCCCTGTTATCATTTTCTCAGTGGTCACAAGTAGTCTGCCACAGTTCCTTACCACTCAGCTGACAGTTCCAGTCCCCCCCAGATACGGAAAACCTGGAGGGGCTCTCCCTGTCTTATTTTATCTCCACAGAGTTATAGCTGGGTCGGTTCACACATAGGTTAATGATCCACTTTGTTTTCTTTAGGCACACACATACCTTCCTCTCTTCCCATGTACATGTTAACCTCTAATCCTGATGGTCAAGTTTCTGGGTAGAATTATTTAATAATTTATCTTAAACCTTGATAAAATATCTTAACAAGCGAAGGGAAAAGGTGAGAGGAGAGCGCATAAATGCGAGAAGGTTTACAACGTGGCTGCTATGAAAGTGAACTGTGTTTACGAGTGATCAGTGGTACATTCATTCCGTGGATTCTGTTGAAAAAAAAGTTTCTTAACGGAAGCAAACGGAATGAAACGGGGATAAACATACCTGAATTTGTCCAATAGAAACTCTCGTTTGCAACTGTTGGACTAATGATTACACCCTAGATCACCTAGATGCAGGCATGAGTGTGCAAGAGGTGGTATTGAACGTGACTTTGTCTGTCACCTCAAATTTTTCTCTCGACCTGTGTGCACCTACGTTGTAAACTTTCATTCATACGCTAGGTTGTAGCAACCTCATGATGGGTACAGGGGAAAATTTGAGTATCATGTAGTAGCCTAAACCTATCGATGTTACATTGAACTGGGTGAATGGAATATGAATGACAGTCATCCAATATGCTGTAATAGAATAAGGACTGCTATATTTATATTTTTAAAGGTGACTCCCTCATCTTAAATGACACCTGCGCCAACTGCTGTAGTGTATTTAGGGCCTAGAGAGCATAGACTGAAATAACACTCGTTCTATCTGGTTACATGTTTTGTGTACATCTTTGCCAAAGTCATGTCAGAGCTGTTGGATTGTACAGATAAGTATATCTCAGTAGGAGTACATGCGAGTTTATAATGTTTACAGTAATATAGAGCAGTGGATCAGTGTAAAGCCCCTCCCCCTCTCTCTATTTAATTTCCCCTCTTTCTCAATCTTCCTCTCTACCTCCCTCCTTGCCTCTCTCCTCTCTCCCCTCCATCCCTCTCTACCTCTCTCTCTTTCCTTCCATCCCTCATTCCTCTTTCCTTCCATCCTTCCATCCCTCTCTCCCTCTCTCCCTTTTCCTCCCTCCATCCCTCTCTCTCCCTCCATCCTCTCTCCCTCCCTCCATCCCTCTCTCCTCCATCCTCTCCCTCTTCTCCCTCCTCTCCCTCTCTCCCTCCCTCCATCCCTCTCTCCCTCCCTCCATCCCTCCTCCCTCTCTACCTCTCTACCTTCTCCCTCTTTCCCTCTCTACCTCTCTCCCTCTTTCCCTCCATTCCTCAATTCCCTCTCTAAACCCCTCCCTCCCTTCCTCTCTTCATTCCATCTCTCTCTCTCTCTTTCCCAAGGCATTAGTAGGAATGCTTGTAACTGTTTAAGCCGATGATCCTCTCCTCCCTGACACGTTCAAATGCATTGGGAGCTTTAGCCATGACTGCCAGGTTTCAACAGCCTGACTTTCTATTGACAAATACACAACACGCATGTGCGCTCACACCACACACACACACACACACACACACACACACACACACACACACACACACACACCACACAAACACACACACACACACACACACCACACACACACCAATAACAAACAGCAATGCATTTAGAACGCAGAGGATGGGAGAGGGCAGGGGGTAGACAGGACCGGGGAGACGGAGGGGTTAGACGGGGGGAGGAGGGGGGATATTTTCAGTCCCACCATAATAGCACTGCACCAAGATATTACAGAGCCATCAGCCATTAGCTGCAGCCAGGCAAGTCACTCTGCAGAGTCACAGAACCCACCTAGTGGAGCCCCACTGGGGTGTGTGTGTGTGTGTGGTAGCGAGGAAGGGAGAGAGTGCAAGGGAGAGCGGGAGAGTGAGGGAGGGCAAGCGAGAGAGGGAGAGAGAGAGAGATGAGGCGCAGCAGCCGGTGAGTGCAGAGCAGAGCCAGAGAGAGGAGCAAAAGCAACAACCGAGACTGAAAGCACTCACTGACTGACTGGAGCTTACTGACACACAGAGCTGGAGCGTCCAGGTAGAAGCTACAGCATTCTTACCCATCTACTTACCCAGATTGACCTTCCTCTGACTGGGGGAAACACCTACCTTGACCACGACCACTACCAGGCTCTGTTATCGGGGGCCCTCCTGTTTTGATGCGAACCCAGCAGGGCTTTGAGGAGCCCGTGCCCCTGCCCGGGGACAGCTGTGGCAGCAGTGGCAGCACCAGCTCTGGTCTCTCCCCTGGATCTCCTGGTTCGGACTCGGACAGCGGTACCCCCACCGAGGGAGGTGGAAGAGGAGGAGGGATGGGGGAAAAATGGGGAGCAGGAGGAGGAGGAGGAATGGGGAGCCTAGGAGGTACTCTCAGAGGGGTCCTCTCCCATTATTGGAGCCTGGAGAGCCTCCACTCCACCACTGGTAAGGGGGTACCTACCTCACACCTGTAGGTTACCTGTCAGTCATTCAGAGTGTGATGGTTGCCATGGTGTTGTGCTGAAGTCATTCTGTTGTCTGTCTGGACCTGTGGATCAGCTGTCAATGGTGCAATACAGGCCATGTTATTGTTGTCTTGGCATTAGTAAATATACTCTAGTTTAGGACATGGACTTCATGTCTCATTGACTCAGATACAGGATGTATTGAGTTAATCTCTCATTGACTCAGATAGAGGATGTATTGCGTTAATCTCTCATTGACTCAGAGGAGGTATTGAGTTCACCTCTCATTGACTCAGATAGAGGATGTATTGAGTTCATCTCTCATTGACTCAGATAGAGGATGTATTGTATTGAGTTCATCTCTCATTGACTCAGATAGAGGATGTATTGAGTTCATCTCTCATTGACTCAGATAGAGGATGTATTGAGTTCATCTCTCATTGACTCAGATAGAAGAGAGATTTCTCTTCTGCTCTTGTTCTTCTATCCCAGCAGTTCTTGTCTTATCATCAAGGTGAATGATAATGCAAGCATAATAACCAACATTTAAAAAATGTATAGATTTGGATCAGCATTTCATTATGTTTGACCTCCCCACATTATATAACAGCCGTATTCCGCTAGAAATGTAACCAACAACTATGCGCTGTGTCGATTATGGAATTTTAGTAGGGGTTGGGGAACGAATTAATTGTCGATTGCACCATGGCCACAGTTATTGTCATACATTGTAATTTCTGTGAAAAATGTTTTGAACTTGTAATGCATCATAATGCTGTCTTTCGAAAAGGACATACATAATGATTACAACACAACTCTGCTCAAAAAACAAATGGTTTTGACCGTTTTCGAGCTTTTAGAAATAATTTTCTCCTCAACAGTTACCATCTGCTCGTAAAATGATTACTACTTTACCACTTCATAAAAAATGAAAACTGATAGTGTAAACTATATCTGGGTGGAAATATAAAGTTGAAATCCGCCTTCTTCTTAAATGAATGTATTAAGACGATATGGCGATTATGTCATATACGATTCGTTGCCGCTACTCCAAACATCGTTTGCTATAGAGCTGTTTAGCTAGGTCAACAAATGTTAGTAATCGTGTTTGGCAAAAATGATGGTCCAAGTCCAAAAAAGCAGCCGAGGTCACCATGCCACAACTGAAACGGTTGCCTATGTTCGAATTCCGGACCGACAAGTGTGAAAAATTGTGCGCGGTGCCCTTGAGAAAGGCCCTTAATCCTATTATGTCAGGGGCGCTGTATAATGGTGACCCTGGCCGTGACCCCACTCTCTGCAGTGTCTCAGGGAAAGTTGATGATAACAGGACACATATTTCTTACAGCATTTGTGTGAAACAGGATGACATAACCCAAAGGATTATATAAGCTCATGGGTGCTTTTTTAATACAGATACTCAAGTGAATTAATTAGCTCCAAGGGAGTGGTAAGTTGCTCAATATTAGAAGTTCAGAAATAAAGTTGACATCGTTAGAAAATTATACTACTGTTTCCTACTGCAAGCTTCCAACATTTAATTTAAAACCAGTGAAGCTGACAGCCGTTTGCACTGTTTCGGTTTGGTGAATAAATGATGTAATGATGCAGCGACAACCAGAGGGAGGCAAATACACGTTTACTTCGACAGAGGACCTTTACATGGTCGCTAGGAAGGTTGGATGGCTCTCTTCTGATTATAATGAAACATATAAAAAAAAAAATTAAGTAATTCTAGTGCCCGGTTTTGGTGACTATCAGCTTAAGAGGTTTAAAAATGTTGTTTGCTAGCGATATTCCATTGTAGTTTTTTTGTACTGGGAACCCCCTGCAGTACCTCTGGGAATCCCACAATTGAATACCCCTGGTGTAGTGGAAATGTCTGAAGCCTTCTCCCTTCATGTCTTCTTCCGGGTGTGTTCTGGTGAATATGTCTTAATGGAGAAATCTGGAATCTCTCCCTCGTCTCGTTCCCTGTGCTCTGAGTGAATATGTCTTTATGGAGAAATCTGGAAACCTTCTCCCTCTGAGGTGGAAAACCAAACATTTATTTAAGTTTGCATTATTTTGGTTCATGTATTGTAGCCAGCCAGACAGACGATATATTTTCATGTGTTGATCTTAATTTGGGGTATGGGATTATGAATATAGGATAGGAATATAGGTTGTTAATATGGGATATGGATTAGCAGACATGACTGTAGTACAGTGAAGGCTCCTCAGAGGAGAGAAGGGGAGAACCATCCTCCTCAGTGAATTTCGTTTTTTGTGTTTTTAAAGTAAAACATTTAAGTTATACGTTATTTAGATAAAAGTATGCTAAATAATATTCATGTCACCAAATAATTTATTAAAACACACTGTTTTGCATGAAGGTTCCACAGTAAGCACTCAACAGCACTCTGTAGGGTAGCACCATGGTGTAAGCCGGAGGACAATAGTTTCCGTCTCATCTGGGCACATTGACTTCAATACAAGTAATCTAGGAGGCGCATGGTTCCACCCCCTTCATCGACTTAGACAGTAATCTATGAAACTCCAGAGACATCTACCAACCTATCAGAGCTCTTGCAGCAAGAAACTGACATGTTGTGTCCACCCAATCAAAGGATCAGAGAATTATCTAGTTAACTGAAGCATAGCTACCAGCTAGCTAGCACTGCAGTGTATAAAAATGCGTAGTAGTTGCTCAGAGAGAGAAAGACAAAATCAGTCTAATGAAGGAGAACAAGAAGAGAGATTTTTCATTTTTTCCCCCTTTCGAGTTTAAATTACTAGCTAGCAAATGCAGCTAGCTAGGTTAGCCACTCAAACCATCCTGCTCAAACAGAAGGATACTAATGTTTAGCCTAAGCTGGCTATGACATCCAACACAACACTGGAACTCTCCAAGTCAAGGTAAGTTTTTTGTTTTTTACTAAATTTATTGCCACCTGGGCCCACCTGGTGTAAGTGCAAACTGCTTACTGGACTGTACATTGTAAATGTTACTGCTATGATATGTAGCGGGTTACTAATGCATTATTATATTAGCTGTTGTTGACTATGATGTTACTTTCATTGTAGGCTGTGTGTAGCGGTTATGATATGTTTGGTTTGAAAGTTTTTTTTAGCCCGTCACATACACTGATGTTGTTGTGCATTTGAAGTCCACAAGTGATAGAGAATTTTATTCCTATGTGTTTCGTTAACCAATTCAATGTTATAACAAAGCAAACACTCTGTCCGTTTTCGAAGAATTTGTAGGGTTCTTAATTTGCATAAAATAGGACAAGAGACGCAGTCTCCCAAATTAATCAATAGCTTTATTCTCGAGAGGCTCTGTTTATCATTCCGGTTACATGGTTTATTACCTCACATTTCGTCATAAACGTCCTCCTCTCTTAGAACAATGGCATCCATAGTTCACAAGTCTTCTTCTCATACATTGTCCGCACAGCTGTTATACCAATCTACTAAAGCCAAGTCCTCCCCTCCTGGTGGGAGGACTTCCATCCCTGTTATCATTTTCTCAGTGGTCACAAAGTAGTCTGCACACAGTCCTTACCAGCTCAGCTGACAGTTCCAGTCCCCCCCAGATACGGAAACCTGGAGGGGCTGCTCCCTGTTTATTTTATCCCACAGAGTTATACGGGGTCGGTTCAACACATAGGTTAATGATCCACTTGTTTTCTTTCAGGCACACACATACCTTCCGTCTCTTCCATGTCATGTTAACCTCTAATGCCTGTGGTCCAAGTTTCTGGGTAAAATTATTAATAATTTATCTTAAACCTTGATTAAAATATGCTTAACAACGCGAAGGGAAAAGGTGAGAGGAGAGCGCATAAATGCGCAGAAGGTTTACAACGTGGCGTCTATGAAAGTGAACTGGTTTAACAGTATCAGTTACATTCATTCCGTGGATCTCTGTTGAAAAAAAAAGTTTCTTTAACGGAGAGCAAACGGAATGAAACGGGGATAACATACCTGAATTTGTCCAATAGACTCTCGTTTGCACTGTTGGACTAATGATTACACCCTAGATCAACTAGATGCAGGCATGAGTGTGCAAGAGTGGTATTGAACGTGACTTTGTCTGTCACTCAAATTTTTCTCTCGACCTGTGTGGCACCTACGTTTTGTAAACTTTCATTCATACGCTAGGTGTAGCAAACCTCATGATGGGTACAGGGAAAATTTGAGTGATCATGTAAGTAGCCCTAAACCTATCGATGTTACAGTTGAACTGGTGAATGGAATACTGAATGACAGTCATCCAATAGGCTTGTAATAGAAATAAGGGACTGCTCATATTTATTATTTTTAAAAGGTGACTCCCTCATCTTAAATGACACCTGCGCCACTGCTGTAGTGTATTTAGGCCTAGAGAGCATAAGACTGAAATAAACACTCTTCTATCTGGTTAGCATGTTTTTTGTGTAATCTTTGCCAAAGTCATGTTCAGAGCTGTTGGATTGTAACAGATAAGTTATATCTCAGTAGGAGTACATGCGAGTTATAATGTTTACAGTAATATAGAGCAGTGGACCAGTAAAGCCCCTCCCCCTCTCCTATTTAATTTCCCCTCTTTTCTCAATCTTCCTCTCTACCTCCCTCCTTGCCTCTCTCCCTCTCTCCCCTCCATTCCTCTCTACCTTCTCTCTCTTTCCTTCCATCCCTCATTCGCCTCTTTCCTTCCATCCCTTCCATCCCTCTCTTCCCTCTCTCCCTTTTCCTCCCTCCATCCCTCTCTCCCTCCCTCCATCCTCTCTCCCTCCCTCCATCCCTCTCCTCCTCCCTCCCCATTCACCTCTCCCCATCCCATCGCTCTCCCCTCCCTCCATCCCTCTCTCCCTCCCTCCATCCCTCCTCCGCTCTCTACCTCTCTACCTTCTCCTCTTTCCGCTCTCTACCTCTCTCCTCTTTCCCTCCATGCCCTCAATTCCCTCTCTACACCCCTCCCTCCCGTTCCTCTCTCATTCCATCTCTCTCTCTCTCTTCCCAGGGCATTAGGTGGAATGCTGTCGTAACTGTTTAAGCCGAAGGATCCTCGTCCTCCCTTGACAGCGTTCAAAGCGATTGGAGCTTTAGCCATGACTGCCAGGTTTTCAACAGCTGACTTTCTATTGACAAATACACACACGCATGTGCAGCTCACACCACAACACACACACACACACACACACACACACACACACACACACACCACACACACACAAACACACACACACACAGCACACACACACACACACACCAATAACAACCAGCAATCTTTAGAAACAGCAGAGGATGGGGAGAGGCAAGGGTAGACAGGACCGGGAGACGAGGGGTAGACGGGGGAGAGAGGGGGGATATTTTCAGCCCCATAATAGCACTGCCAACCAAGATATTACAGAGCCATAAGCCATTAGCTGCAGCCAGGCAAGTCACTCTGGCAGAGTCACAGAACCCACCTAGTGGAGCCCACTGGGGTGTGTGTTGTGTGTGGTGGTAGCGAGGAAGGGAAGCAGAGTGCAAGGGAGGCGGGAGAGTGAGGGAGGGCAAGCGAGAGAGGGAGAAGAGGAGGATGAGGCGCAGCAGCCGGTGAGTGCAGAGCAGAGCCAGAGAGAGGAGCAAAAGCAACAACCGAGACTGAAAGCACTCACTGACTGACTGGAGCTTACTGACACACAGAGCTGGAGCGTCCAGGTAGAAGCTACAGCATTCTTACCCATCTACTTACCCAGATTGACCTTCCTCTGACTGGGGGAAACACCTACCTTGACCACGACCACTACCAGGCTCTGTTATCGGGGGCCCTCCTGTTTTTGATGGCGAACCCAGCAGGGCTTTGAGAGCCCGTGCCCCTGCCGGGGACAGCTGTGGCAACAGTGGCAGCACCAGCTCTGGTCTCTCCCCTTGGATCTCCTGGTTCGGACTCGGACAGCGGTAACCCACCGAGGGAGGTGGAAGAGGAGGAGGGATGGGGAAAAATGGGGAGGCAGGAGGAGGAGGAGGAATGGGGAGCCTAGGAGGTACTCTCAGAGGGGTCCTCTCCCATTATTGGAGCCTGGAGAGCCTCCACTCCACCACTGGTAAGGGGGTACTACCTCACACTGTAGGTTACCTGTCAGTCATTCAGAGTGTGATGGTTGCCATGGTGTTGTGCTGAAGTCATTCTGTTTGTCTGTCTGGACCTGTGGATCAGCTGTCAATGGTGCAATACAGGCCATGTTATTGTTGTCTTGGCATTAGTAAATATACTCTAGTTTAGGACATGGACTTCATGTCTCATTGACTCAGATACAGGATGTATTGAGTTAATCTCTCATTGACTCAGATAGAGGATGTATTGCGTTAATCTCTCATTGACTCAGAGGAGGTATTGAGTTCACCTCTCATTGACTCAGATAGGAGGATGTATTGAGTTCATCTCTCATTGACTCAGATAGAGGATGTATTTGTAGATTCATCTC
>NW_019942706.1:116782-118290 GCF_002910315.2 Salvelinus sp. IW2-2015 | reverse complement strand
TCTCTCATTGACTCAGATAGAGGATGTATTGAGTTCATCTCTCATTGACTCAGATAGAGGATGTATTGAGTTCATCTCTCATTGACTCAGATAGACGATGTTTTGAGTTCATCTCTCATTGACTCAGATAGAGGACTCATTGAGTCCTTTTTGTGCTCTGTAATGTTTTGTCATTATGGCAGAGGGCTGTGTGTGCGTGCGTGCGTGCACACGCATATATGGGTATGTGTAAGCATGTGTGAATCTGAATATTCTATAATTGCCTGTACAGTACCTGCTTCAAATCAAATGTTATTTGCCACATGCTTGGAAAACAGCAGGTGTAGACCAACAGTGAAATGCTTACCTACGGGACATTCCCAACAATGCAGGGGCCCCGTGTTGAGGGTCAGCGTGACGAATGTGTTGTTGCCTACCCATAGCACCTGAGGGCGGCCCGTCAGGAAGTCCAGGATCCAGTTGCAGAGGGAGATCCCAAGGTCCTTAGCTTAGTGATGAGCTTGGAGAGCACTTTGGTGTTAAACGCTGAGCTGTAGTCAATGAAAAGCATTCTCACGTAGGTGTTACTCTTGTCCAGGTGAGAAATCACACAGTCGTCCAGAACAGCTGGTGCTCTCATGCATAGTTCAGTGTTGCTAGCCTCGAAGCCCGCATTTAGCTCGCCTGGTAGGCTCGCGTCACTGAACAGCTTGCGGCTGGGTTTCCCTTTGTGATACATTACAGTTTGCAAGCCCTGCCACATCCGACGAGCATCAGAGCGGTGTAGTAAGATTCAATCTTAGTCCTGTATTCACACTTTACCTGTTTGATGGTTCGTCGGCGGGCATAGCAGGATTTCTTATAAGCATTCGGATTAGTGTCCCGCTCATTGAAAGCGCCAGCTCTATCAGTCCTCTTGTTGCATCTGAGGTGCCGCCAGGCTTGGAGGAGTGGAATGATTCGGGGGAGGGAGACGGTAGCCCCGTTAGCTACAGGTTAAAATGTCAGGTGTCAGGCCACAGCTGTTATTAAAGCCAGTAGAAGAGAAGAAACACCCTAATAGGCTACAGAACGGTTTGTCTCTTATCAAACAGCTTCCAATCTGTGGTGTCATCGTAACAGTGATCAAATCAAACTTTGTTTGTCACATGCGCCGAATACAACGGGTGTAGGTAGACCTTACCGAATACAACGGGTGTAGGTAGACCTTACCTAATACAACGGGTGTAGGTAGACCTTACCTAATACACAACGGGTGTAGGTAGACCTACCGAATACAACGGGTGTAGGTAGACTCGCTTACCGAATACAATAACGGGTGTAGGTAGACCTTACCATAATACAACGGGTGTAGGTAGACCTTACCGAATACAATGGGTGTAGGTAGACCTTACCGAATCAAACGGGTGTAGGTAGACCTTACCGAATACAACGGTGGTAGGTAGACTTTACCTAATACAACGGGTGTAGGTAGACCTTACTAATACAACGGGTGTAGGTAGAACCTTACTGAATACAACGGGTGGTAG
>NW_019942706.1:104132-116553 GCF_002910315.2 Salvelinus sp. IW2-2015 | reverse complement strand
ACCTTACCGAATACAACGGGTGTAGGTAGACCTTACCGAATACGACGGGTGTAGGTAGACCTTACCGAATACAACGGGTGTAGGTAGACCTTACCTAATACGACGGGTGTAGGTAGACCTTACCGAATACGACGGGTGTAGGTAGACCTTACCTAATACAACGGGTGTAGGTAGACCTTACCAACAATGTAGTTCAAGAAAGAGTTCTGAAAATGTTTACCAAATAAACTAAAGTAAAAAAATTGAAAAAAAGTAGCACAATAAAATAACAATAACGAGGCTATATACAGGGGGTATGTTTACAGTACAGTGCAGCCTATCAGCTCATCATATAACATTTACAGTACAGTCAGTCTATCAGCTCATCATATAACATGTACAGTCAGTCTATCAGCTCATCATATAACATTTACAGTACAGTCAGTCTATCAGCTCATCATATAACTCATCATATAACATGTACAGTCAGTCAATCAGCTCAGCATATAACATGTACAGTCAGTCTAGCACCATCATATTACATTTACATTTATAGACTGATTGTACTGTAAATGTTATCTGATGAGCTGATCGACTGACTGTACTGTAAATGTTATAAGGAGGGGGGTGGGGGGGTATACAGCATTAGAGCAGCCTTGGTGTTTGTTTCCAAGGGCTCTCTTACACACAGACAATCACGCAGCCACACACAGACAATCACGCAGCTACACACACACGCACACACAATGAATGTCCTTGGAGAAAGCTGTGGTTTTCAGAATGGCCCTGGCAGAATGTACACTGGTGTTGTCTCTCTCACACCCACCCATACATTTGTTATATATCTCTCTCTCTCTCTGTTACTCTTTCTCTCTTTCTCTCTCTTGGTGAAACCTGATCCATGGTTAACATTAAGAGCTAATGAGAGACTTATTCTCCATTGAGGCTGTTACACTGCCAATGATGAACTGAGACAGAGAGCGAGAGAGAGAGAAAGCGAGAGAGACACAGAGAGACAGAGAGAGACACAGAGAGACAGAGAGAGACAGAGAGAGACAGAGTGAGAGACAGAGTGAGTGACAGAGTGAGTGACAGAGTGAGTGACAGAGTGAGTGACAGAGTGAGTGACAGAGTGAGTGACAGAGTGAGTGACAGAGAGAGACAGAGTGAGTGACAGAGAGAGACAGAGTGAGTGACAGAGAGAGACAGAGTGAGTGACAGAGCGAGAGAGCGAGAGAGACTTAGTGAGCATAGCCTTGCTATTGAGATAGGCCGCTGAAGGCAGACCTGGCTCTCAAGAGAAGACAGGCTATGTGCACACTGCCCACAAAATTAGGTGGAAACTGAGCTGCACTTCCTAACCTCCTGCCAAATATATAAATATACTATATTAGAGACACATATTTCCCTCAGATTACACAGACCCACAAAGAATTCGAAAACAAATCCAATTTTGATAAACTCCCATATCTATTGGGTGAAATACCACAGTCTGCAATCACAGCAGCAATATTTGTGACCTGTTGCCACGAGAAAAGGGCAACCAGTGAAGAACAAACACCAAGTCGGAAGTTTACATACACCTAACACGGAACCCAAACCGGCTGCGCACGTGCGCCATCGTGCGCTACCGTGCATACATTTATTTTGTCCCTCTACACCAAACGCGATCACGACACGCAGGTTAAAATATCAAAACAAACTCTGAACCAATTATATTAATTTGGGGACGGGTCGGAAAGCATTAAACATGTATGGCAATTTAGCTAGTTAGCTTGCACTTGCTAGCTAATTTGTCCTATTTAGCTAGCTTGCTGTTGCTAGCTAATTTGTCCTGGGATATAAACATTGAGTTGTTATTTTACATGAACTGCACAAGCTCCTCTACTCCGACAAATTAATCCACACATAAAACAGCCAACCGAATCATTTCTAGTCATCTCTCCTCCTTCCAGGCTTTTTCATCGTTGAACTTACATGGTGATCGCATCTAAACTTTCATAGTATTACCACGACAACCGGCAAAACAGTTTGTCTTTCAATCACCCACGTGGGTATAACCAATGAGGAGATGGCACGTGGGTACCTGCTTCTATAAACCAATGAGGAGATGGGAGAGGCAGGACTTTCAGCGCGATCTGCGTCAGAAATAGGAATGACTTCTATTTTAGCCCTTGGTAACGCAGACGCTCGTTGGCGTGCGCGAGCAGTGTGGGTGCAATAATTGAATAACATGGATTTCTAAATGTATTTTGCGACGCTCGCGCACGCGACGTGTCCGGTCTGGTCAGCATGTTAGACAAATACATTTAAACTCAGATTTTCACAATTCCTGACATTTAATCCTAGTAAAAATTCACTCCCTTAGGTCAGTCAGGATCACCACTTTTTTTTAAGAATGTGAAATGTCAGAATAATAGTAGAGAGAATTATTTCTTTCAGCTTTTATTTCTTTCATCACATTCCCAGTGGGTCAGAAGTTTACATACACTCAATTCCTATTTGGTAGCATTGCCTTTAAATGGTTTAACTTGGGTCAAACGTTTCAGGTAGCCTTCTACAAGCTTCCCACAATAAGTTGGGTGAATGTTGTCCCATTCCTCCTGACAGAGCTGGTGTAACTGAGTCAGGTTTGTAGGCCTCCTTACTCGCACACGCTTTTTCAGTTCTGCCCACACATTTTCTGTAGGATTGAGGTCAGGGCTTTGTGATGGCCACTCCAATACCTTGACTTTGTTGTCCTTAAGCCATTTTGCCACAACTTTGGAAGTATGCTTTGGGTCATTGTCCATTTGGAAGACCCATTTGCGACCAAGCTTCAACTTCCTGGCTGATGTCTTGAGATGTTGCTTCAAGATATCCACATAATTTTCCTACCTCATGATGCCGTCTATTTTGTGAAGTGCACCAGTCTTTCCTGCAGCAAAGCACCCCCGCAACACGATGCTGCCACCCCCGTGCTTCACGGTTGGGATGGTGTTCTTTGGCTTGCAAGCGTCCCCCTTTTTCCACCAAACATAATGATGTTCATTATGGCCAAACAGTTCTATTTTTGTTTCATCAGACCAGAGGACACTTCTCCAAAAAGTACGATCTTTGTCCCCATGTGCAGTTGCAAACTGTAGTCTGGCTTTTTTATGGCAGTTTTGGAGCAGTGGCTTCTTCCTTGCTGAGCGGCCTTTCAGGTTATGTCAATATAGGACTTGTTTTACTGTGGTATAGATACTTTTGTACCTGTTTCCTCCAGCATCTTCACAAGGTCCTTTGCTGTTGTTCTGGGATTGAATTGCACATTTTGCACCAAAATACGTTCATCTCTAGGACACAGAACGCGTCTCCTTCCTGAGCGGTATGACGGCTGCGTGGTCCCATGGTGTTTATACTTGCGTACTATTGTTTGTACAGATGAACGTGGTACCTTCAGGCTTTTGGAAATTGCTCCCAAGGATGAAGCAGACTTGTGGAGGTCTGCAAAAAAATGTCTGATGTCTTGGCTGATTTCTTTTGATTTTCCCATGATGTCAAGCAAAGAGGCACTGAGTTTGAAGGTAGGCCTTGAAATACATCCCCAGGTACACCTCCGATTGACTCAAATTATGTCAATTAGCCTATCAGAAGCTTCTAAAGCCATGACATAATTTTCTGGAATTTTTCAAGCTGTTTAAAGGCACAGTCAACTTAGTGTATGTACATTTCTACCCACTGGAATTCTGATACAGTGAATTATAAGTGAAATAATCTATCTGTAAACAATTGTTGGAAAAATTATTTGTCATGCACGAAGTAGATGTCCTAACAGACTTGCCAAAACTAGTTTGTCAATAAGAAAGTTGTGGAGTGGTTGTAAAATGAGTTTTAATGACTCCAACCTAAGTGTATGTAAACATTCGACTTCAACAGTATATAGACATAAATTACATTTGAAATGTCTTTATTCTTTTGTAATGTTTACTATACATTTTTTATTGTTTATTTCACTTTTGTTTATTATCTATTTCACTTGCTTTGGCAATGTAAACATATGTTTCCCATGCCAATAAAGCCCCTTTAATTTAATTTAATTGAGAGAGACATAGAGCAAGAGATAGATTTACAGTAAAAATCACTGCAGATGTGCAATTAACTATAGCTAACTGTGTTATTAACGTTAGCTAAGAATGTTATTGACTATAGCTAATGGTGTTATTGACTATAGCTAATGGTGTTATTGACTATAGCTAAATGGGTGTTATTGACTTATAGCTATGGTGTTAAGTTGACTATAGCTAATGGTGTTATTGACTATAAGCTAATGGTGTTAATTGACTTATAGCTAATTGGTGTTGATTGACTATAGCTAATGGGTGTTATTGACTATAGCTAATGGTGTGATTGACTATAGCTATGGTGTGATTGACTATAGCTAATGGTGTGATTGACTATAGCTAATGGTGTGATTGACTATAGTTTAATGGTGTTATTGACTATAGCTAATGGTGTTATTGACTATAAGCTAATGGTGTATTGACTATAGCTAATGGTGTGATTGACTATAGCTATGGTGTGATTGACTATAGTTAATGGTGTTATTGACTATAGCTAATGGTGTTATTGACTATAGCTAATGGGTTATTGACTATAGCTAATGGTGTTATTGACTATAGCTAATGATGTTAAACATATATGGGCTGCATGATGCAACTAAAGGCTATAAAAGCTTGCGCTCTGTTCCTCGCCTCAGGCTGCACAGCTGTTCTCTCAACAAGTGATCACATTTTCAACCCATCAGACTATTCTCAATTTAATCTTGTCTTTGCTAATATGTAAAATTAGTTTAGATTTAGAATGGCCCAATATGAAATAGGCAGGACAGGGGCGGAGGAAGGCAGGAACAGGGGCGGAGGAAGGCAGGAACAGGGGCGGAGGAAGGCAGGAACAGGGGCGGAGGAAGGCAGGAACAGGGGCGGAGGAAGGCAGGAACAGGGGCGGAGGAAGGCAGGAACAGGGCGGAGGAAGAAAGACTAGCGAATGGAGGCTGCACGATTTTAATGCTGGTATGTATCTCAATGATGCCTGGTAGGCACCTTTGGTTTGGGAGCATGGGTGACGGGTGATATTGTTGGCTAACTGTAAGCCGCCCTGCACAATCAGTGAACCAACAGCATTGCCTAGGGCATACGTTCTCCAGACTCATGGATATAACGTTTGGAGCATAGCAATGGTAACCAGTCCATTCAGTATGCATAATAATACAGCCCACACTCAAAGGCAATTACTCTAATTGGTTTAATTTGAAGTATAGGCTAGCTATATGGAGGGATCATCAAAACTATACTGTTTTGATGATCAGTGTTTGATGTGATTTTCCATTGCATTTGCATTGATGTCAGAGTGGTTAAAGGGACAATAGAGCCCTGAGTACCATGCCATTAGGACCTGATGGAGGGACAATAGAGCCCTGAGTACCATGCCATTAGGACCTGATGGAGGGACAATAGAGCCCTGAGTACCAGGCCATTAGGACCTGACAATAGAACCCTTATGCATCAAAGGCATGTTAAATCAATTTTGTTTTATGTTTTTCTGCCATGGGTAATATGTGGTAGGCAATGTATTGTATAAGGCACAATCATAAGTTTATGGGTTTGCATAAGCTCTAATATGCATATGGTTGGTTTTGTATTAATCATCACCTTAGAAAGCGCTGTCCATTTCATTGTGTTAGACTTTGAAACAACATCCACAACGACCATATTTTACACTCAATTTGAACCTGTTGTTGAACTTCTCTCTTCACATTGATCATCACAGTGAGGTGAGTTTTAAAAGCACTATACTGTTTTTGATGATCAGTGTTTGTGTGATTTTCCATTGCATTTGCATTGCTGTCAGAGTGGTTAAAGGGACAATAGAGCCCTGAGTACCAGGCCATTAGGACCTGATGGAGGGACAATAGAGCCCTGAGTACCAGACCATTAGGACCTGATGGAGGGACAATAGAGCCCTGAGTACCAGGCCATTAGGACCTGGTGGAGGGACAATAGAGCCCTGAGTACCAGACCATTAGGACATGGTGGAGGGACAATAGAGCCTGAGTACCAGACCATTAGGACCTGATGGATGACAATAGAGCCCTGAGTACAGGCCATTAGGACCTGATGGAGGGACAATAGAGCCCTGAGTACCAGGCATTAGGACCTGATGGAGGGACAATGAGCCCTGAGTACCAGGCCATTAGGACCTGATGGAGGGACAATAGAGCCCTGAGTACCAGACCATTAGGACCTGTTGGAGGGACAATAGAGCCCTGAGTACCAGACCATTAGGACCTGATGGAGGGACAGTAGAGCCCTGAGTACCAGGCCATTAGGACCTGATAGAGGACTAATAAGCCTTGAGTACCAGGTCATTAGGACCTGATGGATGGACAATAGAGCCCTGAGTACCAGGCCATTAGGACCTGATAATAGAGCCCTGAGTACAGGCCATTAGGACCTGATGGAGGGACAGTAGGCCCTGAGTACCAGGCCATTAGGACCTGATGGAGGGACAGTAGAGCCCTGAGTACCAGGCCATTAGGACCTGATGAGGGACAATATAGCCCTGAGTACCAGGTCAGTTAGGACATCTGATGGAGGGACAATAGAGCCCTGAGTACCAGGCCATTAGGACCTGATAATAGAGCCCTGAGTACCAGGCCATTAGGACCTGATGGAGGGACAGTAGAGCCCTGAGTACCAGGCCATTAGGACCTGATGGAGGGACAGTAGAGCCCTGAGTACCAGGCCATTAGGCCCTGATGATAATTACTGTGTTGGGTAATACCAAAGCATATCCAGAGTGCATAAGAAGAGATTACCGTGACTCAACGGTCACGTGACTGCCGATCTAACGATAATACAGTCACCGCAACAGCCCTAATCCTTTATCGATGTCACTTGTTAAATCTACTTCAATCAGTGTAGATGAAGGGGAGGAGACAGATTAAATAATGATTTTTAAGCCTTGAGACAATTCAAATCAAATATTATTGGTCACATACACATGGTTGGCAAATCAAATCAAATGTTATTTGTCACATACACATGGTTGGCAAATCAAATCAAATGTTATTTGTCACATACACATGGTTAGCAGATGTTAATGCGAGTGTAGCAAAATGCTTGTGCTTCTAGTTCCGACCATGCAGTAATATCTAACAACAACAACAACTACCTTATACAAGGAGGAAGGAATGAATAAGAATATGTACATATAAATATATGGATGAGCGATGGTCGAACGGCATTGGCAAGATGCAGTAGATGGTATAGAGTACAGTATATACAAATGAGATGAGTAATGTAGGGTATGTAAACATTATATGAAGTGGCATTGTTTAAAGTGACTAGTGATACATTTATTACATCAATTTTAAATTACTAAAGTGGCTAGAGATTTGAGTCAGTATGTTGGCAGCAGCCACTCAATGTTAGTGATGGCTGTTTTACAGTCTGATGGCCTTGAGATAGAAGCTGTTTTTCAGTCTCTCGGTCCCAGCTTTGATGCACCTGTACGGACCTCGCCTTCTGGATGATAGCGGGGGTGGTTGTTGTCTGTCCTGGAGGGCAGGTAGTTTGCCCCCGGTGATGCGTTGTGCAGACCTCATTACCCTCTGGAGAGCCTTGCAGTTGTGGGCGTAGCAGTTGCCGTACCAGGCGGTGATACAGCCCGACAGGATGCTCTCGATTGTGCATCTGTAAAAGTTTGTGAGTGTTTTTGGTGACAAGCCAAATTTCTTCAGCCTCCTGAGGTTGAAGAGGCGCTGTTGCGCCTTCTTCACCACGCTGTCTGTGTGGGTGGACCAWTTCAGTTTGTCCGTGATGTGTATGACGAGGAACTTAAAACTTTCCACCTTCTCCACTACTGTCCCATCGATGTGGATAGGGGGGTGCTCCCTCTGCTGTTTCCTGAAGTCCACGATCATCTCCTTTGTTTTGTTGACGTTGAGTGTGAGGTTATTTTCCTGACACCACACTCCGAGGGCCCTCACCTCCTCCCTGTAGGCCGTCTCGTTGTTGTTGGTAATCAAGCCTACCACTGTAGTATCGTCTGCAAACTTGATGATTGAGTTGGAGGCGTGCATGGCCACGCAGTCGTGGGTGAACAGGGAGTACAGGACAGGGCTGAGAACGCACCCTTGTGGGGCCCCAGTGTTGAGGATCAGCGGGGTGGAGATCTTGTTTCCTACCCTCACCACCTGGGGGGCGGCCCGTCAGAAAGTCCAGGACACAGTTACACAGGGCGGGGTCGAGACCCAGGGTCTCGAGCTTAATGACGCGTTTGGAGGGTACTATGGTGTTAAATGCTGAGCTGTAGTCGATGAACAGCATTCTCACATAGGTATTCCTCTTGTCCAGATGGGTTAGGGCAGTGTTCAGTGTGATTGCGATTGCGTCGTCTGTGGACCTATTGGGGCGGTAAGCAAATTGGAGTGAGTCTAGGGTGTCAGGTAGGGTGGAGGTGATATGGTCCTTGACTAGTCTCTCAAAGCACTTCATGATGACGGAAGTGAGTGCTACGAGGCGATAGTCGTTTAGCTCAGTTACCTTAGCTTTCTTGGGAACAGGAACAATGGTGGCCCTCTTGAAGCATGTGGGAACAGCAGACTGGGATAAGAATTGATTGAATATGTCCGTAAACACACCAGCCAGCTGGTCTGCGCATGCTCTGAGGACGCGGCTAGGGATGCCGCCTGGGCCGGCAGCCTTGCGAGGGTTAACACATTTAAATGTTTTACTCACATTAGTTGCTGTGAAGGAGAGTCTGCAGGTTTTGGTAGCGGGCTGTGTCGGTGGCACTATATTATCCTCAAAGCGAGCAAAGAAGTTGTTTAGTTTGTCTGGGAGCAAGACATCGGGGTCCGCGACGGGGCTGGTTTTCTTTTTATAGTCCATGATTGACTGTAAACCCTGCCACATGCCTCTCGTGTCTGAGCCGTTGATTTGCGACTCTACTTTTTTTTTATTAAAAAAATATGAATTTTAACCCCCCTTTTCTCCCCAATTTCGTGGTGTTCCTCGTATTTTTTATACTCTGTGTATACTGGAGTGCCTATAGTAGTTACTGTCTTGTCTCATCGCTACAACTCCTGCACAGACTCGGGAGAGACGAAGGTCGAGAGCCATGCGTCCTCCGAAACACAACCCAACCAAGCCGCGCTGCTTCCAACCCGGAAGCCAGCCGCACCAATGTGTCGGAGGAAACATCATACACCTAGCGACCTGGTCAGCGTGCACTGCACCCGGCCCGCCACAGTGCGCGATGAGACAAGGATATCCCTGCCGGCCAAACCCTCCCTAACCCGGACGACGCTGGGCCAATTGTGCGCCGCCCCATGGGCCTCCCGGTCGCGGACGGCTGACAGATCCTGGGATCGAACCCAGAGTCTCTGGTGGCACAGCTAACACTGCGATGCACTGCGCCACCCTGGAGGCCCCTAATTACAACTCTACATTGTCTCTATACTGACGCTTAGCTTGTTTGATTGCCTTGCTTTGATTAAAAGCAGTGGTTCGCGCTTTCACTTTTGTGCGAATGCTGCCATCAATCCACGGTTTCTGGTTGGGGAAGGTTTTAATAGTCGCCGTGGGTACAACATCACAGATGCACTTGCTAACTAACTCGCTCACCGAATCAGCGTATACATCAACGTTGTTGTTCGACGCTATCCGGAACATATCCCAGTCCACGTGATCGAAGCAATTTTGAAGCGTGGAATCAGATTGGTCTGACCAGCGTTGAACAGACCTGAGCAAGGGCGTTTCCGGTTTAGTTTCTGTATATAGGCTGGCAGCAACAAAATGGAGTCGTGGTCAGATTTGGAGGGCGAGGGAGGGCTTTGTATGCGTCGCGGAAGTTAGAATAACAATGATCCAGGGTTTTGCCAGCCCGGGTCGCGCATTCGATATGCTGATAAAATTTAGGGAGCCTTGTTTTCAGATTAGCCCTGTTAAAATCCCCAGCTACAATAAATGCGCCCTCAGGATATGTGGTTTCCAGTTTGCATAGAATCCAATGAAGTTCTTTCAGGGCCGTCGAGGTGTCTGCTTGGGGGGGATGTACATGACTGTGATTATAATCTAAGAGAATTATCTTGGTAGATAATGCGGTCGGCATTTGATTGTAAGTAATTCTAGGTCAGGTGATCAAAAGGACGTGAGTTCCTGTATGTTGTTATGATCACACCACGACGTGTTAATCGTAAGGCATACACCCCCGCCCTTCTTCTTACCAGAGAGCTGTTTGTTTCTGTCGGCGCGATGCGTGAAGAAACCCGGTGGCTGTACCGACTCTTATAATGTATCCCAAATGAGCCATGTTTCCGTGTAACAGCGAATGTTACAATCTCTGATGTCTCTCTGGAAGGCAACCCTTGCTCGGATTTTGTGTACCAAGAGACTGGACATTGGCTAGTAGTATGCTCGGGAGCCGTGGGCGATCTGCACGTCTACGGAGCCTGACCAGAAGACCCCTCCATCTGCCCCTTCTGCGGCGCCGTTATTTTGGGCCGCCTGCCGATCCATTGTCCTGGGTGGTGGACCAAACAGTGGATCCGCTTCGGGAAAGTCGTATTCCTGGTCGTAATTTTGGTAAGTTGCCGGTGCTCTTATATAATTGAGAAATGGATTGTGTATGTGTGCCTTTCAGAAGGTGAATGGGCAAGACAGAAAATGTAAGTGCCTTTAAATGGGGTTTAGTAGTAGGTGCCAGGTGCACCGGTTTGTGTCAAGAACTTTTTCAAGCTCAACTGTTTCCAGTGTGTATCAAAAATGGTCTACCACCCAGAGGACATCCATCCACCTTGACACAACTGTGGGAAGCATTGGAGTCAACATGGGCCAGCATCCCTGTGAAACGCTTTTGACACCTTGTGGAGTCCATGTCCCAACGAATTGAGGCTGTTCTGAGCCTGTTCTGAGCAACTCAATATTAGGAAGGTGTTCCTCGTGTTTGTTATACTCAGTGTATACTGGAGTGCCTATAGGTTGGGGATTCTTCTCACATGATGTCATGTATCTAACTACAGGAAGTGGAACACGTACGTGAATCAAAAGCTCTTAATGTTATGTCCAATTCTGATTGAATAGCCGGTAAATGAATAACCTTACAGACAATATTGTCTTTTAGCGCTGTCTGAGTGTGATGATTTTATTAGGTCAAAATTGTTCTTCCAATGACAATGCAAAGGTCCTCATTGCTATAGGATAAAACTTAATCATTTTTTATATGACACAGTAACTCCCCCCATCTCTGATAATGGCCATTTCTCTCACTCTGCATCCAAGTCTGTACAGACCAGGCAATAATATTTCATTACTCCACGTCTGTACCTAGTAGTGGCCATCTGCCTATACTAATAATTTAGTTAATTAGACATATTTGTTATTGGTTTATGTTCCCCAATATATCAGTAGTTTAATTTACCACCATTAGAATCTGTGGGAATCATTGTCAATGTATTATTTCAACATCCATGACATTATTTTCTCTTTCATACTGTACTGTAGTCACAGCCCTCAGAATCTACATAATTGTTCACAAGCTGTGAGAACATATACATCAAGTAAAGACAGTCTATTCTGCAATAGGAGGTTTCATTCCACAGACAATGCGTAATAGACTAGCTCCCTGGCAGAGCTGGCATTGGCCCAACTATGTAGAAAGCTCAAGTGATTTCTTATGTCTTTGGGAATGAAGGAAATGTATTTTTTCCCCCATGTCTGTTCTCTCATTGGCTGGAGTAGCTGGAATTCTTTCTCCTTAAATAGACATCATCCTCCTCTCCTCTGACAGCTTTCCGTGACAAAACCAGGAATGCTTTCTGGGATGTCCAAACCCCCCCCTCCCCTCCTCTCCTCTTTTGCCATTCTCATCCGTCATTCCACCTCTGCCACCCAGGAACAGCAGAGCAGTAGGTTAACTGTGTTTGACAGGTGGTTAGGTGGTGGCTTGTGATAGAAGGTCATATAGGAAGCATGGGAAATGACCACAGGTGGTTAGGTGGTGGCTTGTGATAGAGGGTCATATAGGAAGCAGGGGAAATGACCACAGGTGGAGCATTCACACTGTCACACTCACATGACAGGCAGAGAGGCAGGCAGGCAGGCAGAGAAGCAGGCAGGCAGAGAGGCAGTCTCTCTCTCATATATACAGTGGGGAGAACAAGTATTTGATACACTGCCGATTTTGCAGGTTTTCCTACTTACAAAGCATGTAGAGGTCTGTAATTTTTATCATAGGTACACTTCAACTGTGAGAAACGGAATCTAAAACAAAAATCCAGAAAATCACATTGTATGATTTTTAAGTCATTTGCATTTTATTGCATGACATAAGTATTTGATCACCTACCAACCAGTAAGAATTCCGGCTCTCACAGACCTGTTAGTTTTTCTTTAAGAAGCCCTCCTGTTCTCCACTC
>NW_019942706.1:48062-104107 GCF_002910315.2 Salvelinus sp. IW2-2015 | reverse complement strand
TTACATGTTTGATTGTACTCATAAAAGACAACTTGTCCCACCATCGATCAACACGACTCCAACTCTCACAGCACATGGCCAGACCAGAGGCTGTGTAAGGCATCCGGGGGATATAAAAAAATTCCGCGGATGTAGCTTTTTCGCCACATGAGCTGGATTGGGCTACAGGTAAATTCAGGGCAAGCGAGTCTTTTTTGTTTGCTAGGAACGCTTGGCACTCTACCTCTCTGTTTGCGCGTATGGCAACGTTATAATCAGAAATAAGATAAACGAAGATTCACGTGGATGATTGGCCCTTCAATGATTCGATGGTCACCTTTCACCCTCGGTCTGGTGGCTCATGCAAGATCTCACTCTCGTGGGCATCAATGATCATGAGGAAGGTGGAGGGATCAGCCAGAACTACACGGCAGGACCTGGTCAATGACCTGAAGAGAGCTGGGACCACAGTCTCAAAGAAAACCATTAGTAACACACTAACGCCGTCATATATTAAAATCTGCAGCGCACACAAGTCCCCTGCTCAAGCAGGCTCAGTCCGCATGTCACGCGCTGTCTGAAGTTTGCCAATGTACCATCTGGTATGTGATTTCCGAGGAGAGAGAAGAAGAGGTCCATTGCGTGATGTATTCAAAAAATAGCGAGGCTTTTGGTACTTAGAGCCTCCATCGCCGTGTTTTGGAGAAGAAGAAGGGATGAGTAAAACGACACCAAGAACAGCCTTAATCCCAACCGTGAAAGCATGGTAGGTTGGCAACTCATTCTTCTTGGGGATGCCGTTTTCTTGCAAAGGGGACACAGACGACTGCACGTATTGAGGGAAGGATGGATGGGGCGATGCTATTCTGAGTCTTACCAACAACTCCTTCCCTCAGTAGCAGACATGTGGACAGAATATATACTGGAGCTTGTCACCCCAGTAACCACAAGCTTGGTTGGGATACTTTTTCCAGACTTATGCCAGCGGCGCCAACGAGACGCAGCCGACATGTGCAGCGCGACTGGAAATCTAAGCGAGTGGCTCCGATAAAGAAGCATTTAAAGAGTCTGGAGAGTCTGCAGACCTTTAGAAACAGTCTCATGACACGAAGCTGAACTCTACAAGTAAATCTTTGGAAGCAGCAGAAGCTGAAAAGTTCGTGTATTTGTCCAAGGCGAGCAGTCTTCACCGTAAAACCTTGAAGGATCTGGAGAAGGTCTGTATGGAGGAGTTGAGGTTCCAAGGAATCCCTGCTGCAGTGTGTGCATAACCTGCGTCAAGATACTGACAGGAAAACGTATGATCTCCGTGCCTAACTTGCAAACACGAGGTTTGCTGTACCAAATATTAGTATTAAGTTCTGCTTTTCTGATGTATCAAATACTTATGTCATGCAATAAAATGCAAATTAATTACTTAAAAATCATACAATGTGATTTTCTGGATTTTTGTTTTAGATTCCGTCTCTCACAGTTGAAGTGTACCTATGATAAAAATTACAGACCTCTACATGCTTTGTAAGTAGGAAAACCTGCAAAATTGGCAGTGTATCAAATACTTGTTCTCCCCACTGTATATATATATATATATAAGTGTATCGCTATCTCTATCCTTTCCCCCCCTCCTTTCTCTCACTATCTCTCCACTCCTCTATCTGTGACCCAAGTTCCTCTTTAACCTCCATGCTAGTTGGCCAGGGTAAACACAGTGAGAGTGTAGAATGTTTGAGGCTCCTCTGATTCTGGGGCTCGCCACAGCCGTGGCCCTCAGCGTCTCATTTTGATGACTCACAGATCCACCTGGTGCATTTACAATCGTTAGTCTGAGTTCTCTTGCTCTATACAGTATTTAGTGTCTTTGGTGCTTCCTCCCTTCCAGCCCCTGCAGGTGGAAAAGTCTCTCTTGATGTTTCTGACGAGACGGGACTCAGTTGGAACTGAACTGGGCTGGAAGTGAACTGGGAACATCTCAATTGTCTCTGTGGACTAGAGTTTGTACAGCACGGTGTTAGTTATGTTTTGTTGCGTGTTTAGTAATGCTTCATACAATAGATTGTATTTGTAAGTCGCTATGGATAAGAGCGTCTGCTAAAATACTTAAATGTAAATCTAGATCTGTTGCCGTTAGCAACCTGCGGTTAAAGAAGCATTCCCTTAAGTGCAGGCAGATTGGGAGGCGAAGGTCATGGGGATATGTCATCTATCAGATCCAACTGATGTCCAATTGGTCACAGCAGTGCATATGTATGCAAATGGTGTCTTAAATTCTGTCTGCTGAAGGTCTCTGCTTCCACCTCTAGATAAGGGACCGTTTAGCCTGTTAAACATAGTGGAATGCCTGCACCATAGCTTTGATGCTTTCAGGATAGCTCTGAAGCACAGCCAGTGCCACTACTACCACTTTACAGCTCTTGAGACGCCATAGGATTAAAAAGCTTGTCCAGTGTTCTTGTATTCAGTTGGACATCCTACGTCTGAATCTTCTTGATCCTGCCTTATCAGCCAATCTGCCAACATGGCATATCAGCCAACATGTCATATCAGCCAACATGGCAACATGTCATATCAGCCAACCTGGCAACATGTCATATCAGCCAACCTGGCAACATGTCATATCAGCCAACCTGGCAACATGTCATATCAGCCAACCTGGCAACATGTCATACCAGCCAACCTGGCACAATGTCATATCCAGCCAACACATGGCAACATGTCATACCAGCCAACATGGCAACATGTGCATACCAGCCAACATGGCCAACATGTCATATCAGCCAACCTGCCAACATGTCATACCAGCCAACATGGCAACATGTCATACCAGCCAACCTGGCACATGTCATATCAGCCAACCTGGCAACATGTCATATCAACAAGATGGCAACATGTCATATCAGCCAACCTGGCAACATGTCATATCAGCCAACCTGCCCACCTGTCATACCAGCCAACATGGCAACATGTCATACCAGCCAACCTGGCAAACATGTCATATCAGCCACCTGGCAACATGTCATATCAACCAAGATGGCAACATGTCATATCAGCCAACCTGCAACATGTCATATCAACCAACATGTCATATCAGCCAACCTGGCAACATGTCATATCAGCCAACCTGGCAACATGTCATACCAGCCAACCTGGCAACATGTCATATCAGCCAACCTGGCAACATGTCATATCAACCAAGATGGCAACATGTCATATCAGCCAACCTGCCAACATGTAATATCAACCAACATGTCATATCAGCCAACCTGGCAACATGTCATATCAGCCAACCTAGCAACATGTCATACCAGCCAACTGGCAGCATGTCATATCAGGCAACATGTCAATATGTCATATCACCCAATGTCATACTACCAACATTGTCATATCAGCCAACATGTCATATCAGCCAACCTGCCAACATGTCCTATCAGCCAACATGGAAACATGGCAACATGTCATATCAGGCAACATGTCATATCAGCCAACCTGGCAACCTGCCAACATGTCATATCAGCCAACCTAGCAACATGTCATATCAGCCAACCTAGCAACATGTCATACCAGCCAACCTGGCAAACATGTCATATCAGCCAACATGGCAACATGTCATATCAGCCCTACAACAGTCATACCAGCCACCTAGCAATGTCATATCAGCCACATGGCACATGTCATATCAGCCAACCTGCCAACATGTCATTCAACCAACATGTCATATCAGGCAACATGGCAACATGTCATATCAACCAACCTGGCAACATGTCATATCAACCAACCTGGCAACATGTCATACCAGCCATCCTGGCAACATGTCATATCACCAACATGGCAACAGTCTATCAGCCAACATGGCAACATGTCATATCAGCCAACATGGAAACATGTCATATCAGCCAACCTGGCAACATGTCATATCAGCCAACCTGGCAACATGTCATATCAGCCAACTAGAACATGTCATATCAGCCAACATGTCATATCGCAACATGTCATATCCAAACCTGCCAACATGTCATATCAGCCAAACATGGCAACATGTCATATCAGCCAACATGTCATATCAGCCACCTGGCACATGTCATATCAGCAACTGGCAACATGTCATATCAGCCACCGCACATGTCATTCAGCAACATGCAACATGTCATACTCAGCCAACAGGCAACATGTCATATCAGCCAACATGGCAACATGTCAATATCAGCCAACTGGCAACATGTCATATCAGGCCAACATGGCAACATGTCATATCAGCAACATGGCAACATGTCATATCAGCCAACATGGCAACATGTCATATCAGCCAACATGTCATATCACCAACATGTCATATCAGCCAACCTGGCAACATGTCATATCAGCCAACCTGGCAACATGTCATATCAGCCACCTGGCAACATGTCATATCAGCCAACGCTGCCAACATGTAATCAGCCAACATGCAATGCATATCAGCACTCACATGTCATACCAGCCAACCTGGCAACATGTCATATCAGCCAACATGTCATATCAGCCAACCTGCCAACATGTCATATCACAGCCAACCTGCAACATGTCATATCAGCCAACATGTCATATCAGCCCAACATGTCATATCAGCCAACCTGACAACATGTCATATACCACATGGCAACATGTCATATCAGCCAACCTGGCATATCACCAACCTGCAACATGTCATATCAGCCAACCTGCCAACATGTCATATCAGCCCAACATGTCATATCAGCCAACATGTCATATCAGCCAACCTGCCAACATGTCATATCGCCAATGGCAACATGTCATATCAGCCAACATGTCATATCAGCCAACATGTCATATCAGCCAACATGGCAACATGTCATATCAGCCAACATGTCATATCAGCCAACATGTCATATCAGCCAACCTGCCAACATGTCATATCAGCCAACCTGCCAACATGTCATATCAGCCAACATGGCAACATGTCATATCAGCCACCTGCCAACATGTCAATCAATGCAACATGCTTATCAGCCACCATGGCAACATGTCATATCAGCCAACATGTCATATCAGCCAACATGTCATATTCAAGCCAACCTGGCAACATGTTATACCAGCGAACCTGGCAACATGTCATATCAGCACTGCCAACATGTCCTATCAGCCACCTGCCAACATGTCATATCAGCCAACCTGCCAACATGTCATATCAGCCAACCTGCCAACATGTCATATCAGCCAACATGGCAAAACATGTCATATCAGCCAACCTGGCAACATGTCATATCAGCCAACATGGCATATCAGCATACATGTCATATCAGCCAACCTGGCAAACATGTCATATCAACCAACATGTCTATCAGCCAACATGTCATATCAGCCAACCTTGGAAAATCCTCTGCATTATCATTAACCTTTCCAGCCCCGGCGTTCCGCTAGCGGAACTCCTCCCACATTCCACTGAAAAGGCAGAGCGCGAAATTCAAAAAATATTTTTTTAGAAATATTTTACTTTCACACATTAACAAGTCCAATACAGCTAATGAAAGATACACATCTTGTGAATCAGCCAACATGTCCGATTGTTTAATGTTTTACAGGGAAAACACCACGTATATTTATGTTAGCTCACCTCCAAATAGAAAAAAGCACAGACATTTTTCACAGCACAGGTAGCATGCACAAAACCACAAACACTAACCTAGAACCAACCAAACTAACCAAGAACAACTTCATCAGATGACAGTCTTATACATGTTATTCAATAAATCTATGTTTTTTCGAAAAATGAGCATATTTGAGGTATAAATCAGTTTTACATTGCAGCTACCATCACAGCTACCGTCAAAAATAGCACTGAAGCAGCCAGAGTATTATAGAGACCAACGTGAATTACCTAAATACTCATCATAAAACTTTTCTGAAAAAATCGATGGTGTACAGCAAATTAAAGACAAACATCTTGTGAATCCAGCCAATATTTCTGATTTTTTAAGTGTTTTACAGCGAAAACACAATATAGCATTATATTAGCTTACTACAAGCCTACCACACTACCGCATTCATTCATCAAGGCACGTTAGCGATAGCAATAGGCACGTTAGCGTTAGCGAATAAACCAGCAAAGATATTAAATTTCACTAACCTTCATAAACCTTCCTCAGATGACAGTCCTTAACATCAGGTTATACATACACTTATGTTTTGTTCGAAAATGTGCATATTTAGAGCTGAAATCCGTGGTTATACAATGTGCTAACGTAGCATATTTTTCCCAGAATGTGCGGATATTTCTATTAGACTCTCACCTATTCTGACCAAATAGCTATTCAATAACATTACAAAAAAATACATGTTAATAGGAAACGATAGATCCATTAGTTCTTAATGCAATCGCAGTGTTAGAATTCTAAAAATATCTTCATTACGACATAAGACTTAGTTATGGTAAGGGAATAACCAAACCTGAGCGCAAAGCTACTAGTACACAGTTCGAAAGATATATGAAATAGCATCACAAAATGGTTCCTACTTTTGCTTATCTTCCATCAGAATGTTGTACAAGGGGTCCTTTGTCCAGAACCGTCTTTGTTTGGATTCAGAACGTCGTTTTTCCCTCTTTAATTAGCAAGCACACTGGCCAAGTGGTGCTAAGCTCTCCTTCGTGAACAAACGCAAACAACGCAACACGCCTAACGTCCCGAATAAATTTCAATATTCTAATAAAACTATATTGAAAAAACATACTTTACGATGATATTGTGACGTATCAAATAAAATCAAAGCCGGAGATAGTATTCGCCATAACGACAGCTTTCCAGTAGGCAATACAAGGTCCCTCCACGCGCCTTCCAGAAAACCTAAAATGGGGGACACGTCATTCCAAGAGGATGCATTATATCTCAGACCAAGATAATCAACTAATTTCTCCTCTCACTTCCTCTTGACATCTAGGGGAAGGTGTATGACGTGCACGTATAGTCATACGTATCATGCCATTTATAGGCAGAACCTTGAAACAGCATCGATTTCAGACTTTCCACTTCCTGGTCAGAAAGTGTGCTGCCAAATGAGTTGTGTTTTACCCACAGACAAAATTCAAACGGTTTTTAGAAACTAGAAGTGTTTTCTATCCAATAGTAATAATAATATGCATATTGTACGAGCAAGAATTGAGTACGAGGCCGTTTAAATTGGGCAACTTTATCCAGGCTACTCAATACTGCCCTATAGCCCAAAGAGGTTAACAGCAGACTCGTACATTTCCTCAATGAAAACAATGTACTGAGCAAATGACAAATTGGCTTTTTACCAAATTACCGTACAACAGACCATGTATTCACCCTACACACCCTAATTGAAACCAAACAAACCAAAACAAAGGCAAAGTCTTCTCATGCTTTGTTGATTTCAAAAAAGCCTTCGACTCAATTTGGCATGAGGGTCTGCTGTCACAAATTGATGGAAAGTGGTGTTGGGGGTAAAACATACGACATTATAAAGTCCATGTACACAAACAACAAGTGTGCGGTTAAAATTGGCAAAAAACACACACATTTCTTCACACAGGGTCGTGGGGTGAGACAGGGATGCAGCTTAAGCCCCACCCTCTTCAACATATATATCAACGAATTGGCGCGGGCACTAGAACAGTCTGCAGCACCCGGCCTCACCCTACTAGAATCCGAAGTCAAATGTCTACTGTTTGCTGATGATCTGGTGCTTCTGTCACCAACCAAGGAGGGCCTATAGCAGCACCTAGATCTTCTGCACAGATTCTGCCAGACCTGGGCCTGACAGTAATATCTCAGTAAGACCAAAATAATGGTGTTCCAAAAAGGTCCAGTCGCCAGGCCACAAATTCCATCTAGACACTGTTGCCCTAGAGCACACAAAAAACTATACATACCTCGGCCTAAACATCAGTGCCACAGGTAACTTCCACAAAGCTGTGAACGATCTGAGAGACAAGGCAAGAAGGGCATTCTATGCCATCAAAGGAACATCAATTTCAACATACCAATTAGGATCTAGCTAAAAATACTTGAATCAGTCATAGAGCCCGTCGCCCTTTATGGTTGTGGGTCTGGGGTCCGCTCACCAACCAAGACTTCACAAAATGGGACAAACACCAAATTGAGACTCTGCATGCAGAATTCTGCAAAAATTCCTCCGTGTACAACGTAGAACACCAAATAATGCATGCGAGCAGAATTAGGCCGATACCCACTAATTATCAAAATCAGAAGAGAACGTTAAATTCTACAACCACTAAAAGGAAGCGATTCCAAACCTTCCATACAAAGCCATCACCTACAGAGAGATGAACCTGGAGAAGAGTCCCCTAAGCAAGCTGGTCCTAGGGCTCTGTTCACAAACACAAACACACCCCACAGAGCCCCAGGACAACAGCACAATTAGACCCAACACAATCATGAGAAACAAAAAGATAATGACTTGACACACATTGGAAAGAATTAACAAAAAAAACAGAGCAAACTAGAATGCTATTTGGCCCTAAACAGAGAGTACACAGTGGCAGAATACCTGACCACTGTGACTGACCCAAACTTAAGGAAGCTTTGACTATGTACAGACTCAGTGAGCATAGCCTTGCTATTGAGAAAGCCCGCTTAGGCAGACATGGCTCTCAAGAGAAGACAGGCTATGTGCTCACTGCTCACAAAATGAGGTGGAAACTGAGCTGCACTTCCTAACCTCCTGCCAAATGTATGACCATATTAGAGACACATATTTCCCTCAGATCACACAGACCCACAAGAATTTGAAAACAAATCCAATTTTGATAAACTCCCATATCTACTGGGTGAAATTCCACAGTGTGCCATCACAGCAGCAAGATTTGTGACCTGTTGCCACAAGAAAAGGTCAACCAGTGAAGAACAAACACCATTGTAAATACACCATATTTATGCTTATTTATTTTCCCTTGTATACTTTAACCATTTGTACATTGTTACAACACTGTATATATACAATATGACATTTGTGATGTCTTTATTGTTTTGAAACTTCTGTATGTGTAATGTTTACTGTTAATTTTATTGTTCATTTAACTTTTGTATATTATCTACCTCACTTGCTTTGGCAATGTTAACACATGTTTCCCATGCCAATAAAGCCCCTTGAATTGAATTGAGAGAGATGGGGAGAGAGAGATGGGGAGAGAGAGAGAGAGATGGGGATGAGAGAGAGAGATGGTGATAGATAGAGAGATGGGGAGAGAGAGAGAGAGAGATGAGGATAGGAGAGATGGGGATAGAATAGAGAGAGAGAGATGGGGGAGAGAGAGATGGGGATAGATAGAGAGAGAGAGAGATGGGGATAGAGAGAGAGAGATGGGAGAGAGATGAGATGGGGATAGAGAGAGAGATGGAGATGGGGATAGAGAGAGAGATGGGGATAGAGAGAGAGAGAGAGATGGGGATAGATAGAGAGAGAGAGATGGGGATAGATAGAGAGAGAGAGAGATGGGGGGAGAGAGAGAGAGATGGGGCTGGAATCCTTTCTACTGTGATAACCACTAATCCGTCCATCGGACAAAATAATAACAACAACCGCACAACCTAATCCTGCATTAGATCAAAATGCTATATAAAGGATGGAGGCTGGTGTTCACCCCCGTCTGGCTGGTTGGTAATGATCATCATGTTTGTTTACAACACTAGAAAGAATTGACCTCAACGTTCCAGAGCCGTTGACTCTGTAATTATCTGTCTCCAGAGGTTCTGTGGTTGTCAACATTCCCTCTGAAAGTTTGAGCAATGGACAGACCCAAGGAAAGGGAACAGATGAGGGTCACACCAGGACCCCCCTCCCAGCCCCTCTCCCCCTCCAGTAGGATACCTAGGGGGTGGTAGTGTCCTGGAGGATGGGGGGACAACATGTCCTCTAATTATAAACCCTAATATAAACTGGGTGGTTCAAGCCCTGAATGCTGATTGGCTGACAGCCGTGGTATATCAGACCACGGGTATGACAAAACCTTTTTACTGCTCTAATTACGTTGGTAACCAATTTATAATAGCATTATGGCACCTTGGGGGGTTTGTGATATATGACCAATATACCACAGCTAAGGGCTGTGTCCAGGCCGTGGTATATTGGCCATATACCACACCCTCTCTGGCCTTACTGCTTAAATATAAAACCCTGACTGTAGACACACTGATTCTCAGACTACCAGTCAGCTGTGGAAGGGGAAGGGCACATCTGGTTTTCTTTCAGCCTGTCAGCGTGTGGTGTGTGGGGGGGAGGCTGGACAATATCAGTTGTCAGGCTTATAATTTCAGTAGGCATTGGACTGGGTGGGCATTGCCTCACAGTTGCTCTTATCTCATACCGCTGCAGCATTACCAGTGTGTGTGTGTGTGTGTGTGTGTGTGGTCCTTGTGTGAGTGTCTATGCCTCTCGCTTCCATCCCTCTGCGTGTCTGTGCCCTGCCTGGCACTGCAGAGTGGATCGAAAATAGCTTGGTAAACAAGTTGTCAGCCAGAGGTTGCCTTAAACGAGACCCTGCTTCCCCGCTTCCTTCTTAATTAGGATTCCTCAGGAGGGGGTGTCACTGGCCTGTTGAGATGATGGAGGGGGGGTGGCACAAGCTTGCACAGTCAGACCAAGAGTATTTCCTGCCAGAGGGGGAGGGTGGCACAGACTGGCACAGGCAGACCAGGAGGATGTCCTGCTACAGGGAGAGTTGCACAGACTGGCACAGGCAGACCAGGAGGATGTCTGGACGAAACAGTGTTTCCATCCCTCTATGAAAGAAAGCAGATATCTGCATAAACAACCGGGTAGTTGTATAAATAAAAATAAATTCTAATTTTATTGGTCACATACACATGGCTAGCAGATATTAATGTGAGTGTAGCGAAATGCTTGTGCTTCTAGTTCCGACAGTGTAGTAATATCTAACAAGTCCACAATAACTACCTAATACACACAAATCTAAAGGGTTGAGATAAGAATATGTACATGTAAATATATGGATGAGCGATGACCGAGCGGTATAGGCAAGTTGCAATAGATGGTGTAGAATACAGTATATACATATGAGATAAGTAATGTAATATATGTAAACATTATTAAAGTGGCATTATTTAAAGTGAATAGTGATCCATTTATTAAAGTGGCCAATGATTCGAGTCAGTATGTTGGCAGCAGCCTCTCTGTGTTAGTGATTGCTGTTTAACAGTCTGATGGCCTTGAGATAGAAGCTGTTTTTCAGTGTCTTGGTCCCAGGTATGATGCACCTGTACTTACCTCGCCTTCTGGATGATAGCGGTGTGAACAGGCAGTGGCTCGGGTGGTTGTTGTCCTTGATGATATTTTTGGCATTCCTGTGACATCGGGTGGTGTAGGTGTCCTGGAGGGCAGGTAGTTTTCCCCCGGTGATGCATTGTGCAGACCTCACTACCCTCTGGAGAACCTTGCGGTTGAGGGCGGTGCAGTTGCCTTACCAGGCGGTGATACAGCCCGACAGGATTCTCTCAATTGCGCATCTGGAAAAGTTTGTGAGGGTTTTAGGTGACAAGCCAAATTGCTTCAGCCTCCTGAGGTTGAAGAGGCGCTGTTGTGCCTTCTTCACCACACTGTCTGTGTGGGTGGACCATTTCAGTTTATCCGTGATGTGTACGCAGAGGAACTTAAAACTAAGCATCTTCATGTATGACTACCCTTGTTGCGTTTGTGCTTCATTATTCCTCAAGAATGACAGTGGATAGTGGGAGGAAGACAGACAGACAGCCTGAAGACAGACAGACAGCCTGAAGACAGACAGACAGCCTGAAGACAGACAGACAGACAACCTGAAGACAGACAGACAACCTGAAGACAGACAGACAGACAACCTGAAGACAGACAGACAGACAACCTGAAGACAGACAGACAACCTGAAAACTGACATACAGGCAGGCAGACAAACACACAGCCTGAAGACACATCCAGGCAGGCAGACAGACACACAGCCTGAAGACAGTAGAATGACAGACAGACACTCTCCTCGTCTACTCTTTTTCTCTGAGCCTGAGAATACAAGAAAAGGACAGAAGAACACAAACACTAAATCCGTTTTTCAGTCAAAGTTATAAATCTCAGAGAGAGAGAGAAGAACAAAGCTAAATTGAACCGTAAGTCATACTAAACTACACTGAACAAAAATATAAATGCAACATGTAAAGTTATGGTCCCATGTTTTATCAGCTGAAATAAAAAATTCCTGAAATGTTCCATACGCACAAAAAGCTTATTTCTCTCAAATATTGTGCACAAATTTGTTTATATCCCTGTTAGTGAGCATTTGTCCTTTGCCAAGATAATCCATCCACCTGACAGGTGCTGAGTAATATTTATGTCTGTAATAAAGCCCTTTTGCATTAGGAAAGTATTCAGACCCTTTGAATTTTTCCACATTTTGTTACGTTACAGCCTTAATCTAAAACTGATTAAATTGTTTGTTTTTCCCCTCATCAATCTACACACAATACCCCATAATGACAAAGCAAAAGCAGGTTTTTAGAAATGTTTGTGTAAAATTATATATTTTTTAATTATATCACATTTACATAAGTATTCAGACCCTTTACTCAGTACTTTGTTGAAGCACCTTTGGCAGCGATTACAGCCTGGAGTCTTCTTGGGTATGACGCCACAAGCGTGGCACACCTGTATATGGGGAGTTTTTCCCATTCTTCTCTGCAGATCCTCTCAAGCTCTGTCAGGTTGGATGGGGAGCGTTGCTGCACAGATATTTTCAGGTCTCTCCAGAGATGTTTCGATTTGATTCAAGTCCGGGCTCTGGCTGGGCCACTCAGTGACATTCAGAGACTTGTCCCGAAGCCACTTCTGTGTTGTCTTGGCTGTGTGCTTAGGGTCATTGACCTGTTGGAAGGTGAACCTTCGCCCCAGTCTGAGGTCCTGAGCGCTCTGGAGCAGGTTTTCATCAAGGATCTCTTTGTACTTTGCTCCGTTCGTCTTTGCCTCGATCCTGAGTACTCTTCCTGTCCCTGTCCCTGCCGCTGAAAAACATCACCATAGCATGATGCCTGCACCACCGTAGGGTTGGTGCCAGGTTTCCTCAAAACGTGACGCTTGGCATTCAGGTCAGAGAATCTTCAGATGCCTTTTGGCAAACTCCAAGCGGGCTGTCATGTGCCTTTTACTGAGGAGTGGCTTCCGTCTGGCCACTCTACCATAAAGGCCTGATTGGTGGAGTGCCTCAGAGATGGTTGTCCTTCTGGAAGGTTTTCCCATCTCCACAGAGGCACACTAGAGCTCTGTCAGAGTGACCATCTGGTTATTGGTCACCTCCTTGACCAAGGCCCTGCTCCCCCGATTGCTCAGTTTGGCCGGGCGGCCAGCTCTAGGAAGAGTCTTGGTGCTTCCAAACTTCTTCCATTTAAGAATGATGGAAGCCACTGTGTTCTTGGGGACCTTCAATGCTGCTGAAATGTTTTGGTACCCTTCCCCAGATCTGTGGCTCGACACAATCCTGTCTCAGAGCTCTACGGACAATTCCTTCAACCTCATGGCGAGGTTTTTGCTCTGATATGCACTGTCAACTGTGGGACCTTATATAGACAGGTGTGTGCCAAACATGTCCAATCAATTGAATTTACCACAGGTGGACTCCAATCAAGTTGTAGAAAAGTGTCAAGGATGATCAATGGAAACAGGATGCACCTGAGTTTAATTTTGAGTCTCATAGCAAAGGGTCTGAATACTTATGTAAATACAGTGTTTCCATTTTTTTTTTTACAATTTGCTAACTTTTCTAAAAACCTGTTTTCGCTTTGGGATTATGGGGTATTGTGTGTAGATTACTGAGGATTTTATTTAAAAAAAAATTTTTTTAGAATAAGGCTGTAACTTAACAAAATGTGGAAAAAGTCTGGTCTGAAAAAGGGGTCTGAATACTTTCCGAAGGCACTGTATATATACAGTACCAGTCAAAAGTTTGGACTCACCTACTCATTCAAGGGTTTCTCTATATTTATTTATTTATTTATTTTTTATTATTTAAAAATTCACCCCAATTTCTTGGTATCCAATTGGTAGTAGTTACAGTCTTGTCTCATCGCTGCAACTCCCGTACGGACTCGGGAGAGGCGAAAGTCGAGAGCCATGCGTCCTCCGAAACACAACCCAACCAAGCCGTACTGCTTCTTGACACAATGCACATCCAACCAGGAAGCCAGCCGCACCAACATGTCGGAGGAAACACCGTACACCTGGCGACCATGTCAGCATGCACTGCGCCCGGCCCGCCACAGGAGTCGCTAGTGCGCGATGAGACAAGGATATCCCTGCCGGCCAAACCCTCCCTAACCCGGACGACGCTGGGCCAATTGTGCGCCGCCCCATGGGCCTCCCGGTCGCAGCCAGCTGCGACAGAGCCTGGACTCAAACCCAGAATCTCTAGTGGGACAGCTAGCACTGTGATGCAGTGCCTTAGACCACTGCGCCACTCGGGAGGCCGGGTTTCTCTTTATTTTGACTATTTTCTACATTGTAGAATAATATTGAAGACATCAAAACAATGAAATAACACATGGAATCATGTAGTAACCAAAGAAAAGTGTGTATATTTTATATTTCAGATTCTTCAAAGTAGCCACCCTTTCCCTTGATGACAGCTTTGCACACTCTTGGCATTCTCTCAACCAGCTTCATGTGCTGAGCACTTGTTGGCTGCTTTTCCTTCATTCTGCGGTCCAACTCATCACAAACCATTCCGGCACAGACTTTGTGATTGGCAGAAAGAATTCCCATAACAAAGGATCTATGTGATTGTTGAGAGCTATCCAATTCTCCATCAGTCTGGTGAGGGTGTATCTATGGGGTGGATAGATGGAGAACCTGAGGGGATTTAGAGGACAATTGGCAGAGTTATCCATCCCCTGTTTACTCAGCCTTGTAGACAGCCTTACAGACAGCCATACTGGCAGCCTTACAGACCGCCTTGTAGACAGCCTTGTAGACAGCCTTACAGACAGCCATACTGGCAGCCTTACAGACAGCCTTGTAGACAGCCTTACAGACAGCCATACTGGCAGCCATGATTCTTCACGCAAAGCGTACCGCTTGATGAAATAAGACAAATGCCTCGAGATCTAGATAACCAGGAGAAAAACTAATCTATGACCCAACTATTCTCCTCCCACTCAGATTCTGCCATTTCTCTCCTGACGTTGCAGGTAATAGGCTAATCCAGGAGTCGACAACCTTTCTCATGTTGAATGACCATTTATCTTACCATTTCTACCGATCACTCACTATTTGGGTCAGGCCTGAAGCTTGCTCTAGCGAACTTGCAACATTGTATAAAATATTTTGGGCCCTCAGAGTTTACTGCACCAGTGTGCTTGGGACAGACACAGCTGTAGGCTATTTGCACAAGGGATAAAATGCAGTGCTTGACTTGGGCAGGAGACTCACCGGAGCTAGGTACCGGAGCTAGGTACCGGAGCTAGGTACCGGAGCTAGGTACCGGAGCTAGGTACCGGAGCTAGGTACCGGAGTTGAGTACCGGAGCTGAGTATCGGAGCTAGATACCGGCACCTCAAATGTTCTACTGCTTCAGCTCCTGTTCCTCTTATAAAATATTAGCTCAAAAGTATTGTGGAACTCCTGCACCTAAATATAAATAGTACCAGCACCCAAAAGAGTACCGGAACCTATTTCCAGTGGTGGGAAAAGTACCTAATTGTCATACTTTAGTAAAAGTAAAGATACCTTAATAGAAAATGACTCAAGTAAAAGTGAAAGGCACCCAGTAAAATACGGCTTGGGAGTTAAGCACACCGGACTCGCATCAACTAGACCACACGACAGCCACATGACACAACCACCCATAGCAGGACCACACGACCCACGACACCAACCACAACTATGCACACCACACCACCCATAGACATATAGGTCACACACACAGACCCTGTCAGGCAGCTGTTTAAATGACTGGGCCTCACCGCAGGGTGTACAGCAGCCTCCCTGCGGTGGATGGTAACAGCTTATCTGGCTGAAGAGAGGCATATGACTTGTTATTGTGCAGTTTTCTAGGTCAATATTGTTAAATTTAGCCAATTTAGATATATTAAGAAGAGGCATTGACAATATCAATTTGTCTTGTTCATTGACATAGAATTCTGACACTAATCCTGTTTAGATTTCTGTCATAGATAATTAGGAAAACCTGTTATTCTGTTCTGCCCCACTGTCCACAGCATGTTCTGTTTGAAGGTCAGGGATCATATGATTGAGGAGTTGTGTATGCAGTATTATCTGTCCATTCCGTGTTGTTTTTGTAAATCTCTCCCTATTGTACAGTGTGTTCTCTGGCAGTAAGTTAGGCCAAGACGATTCCAGCAGTTTGTTTTGGGTTTCTGATAATGACGATGCTTCGCTAACTGGAAGGACTTGATCTAGTTGCTGGCTGTTGGCTGGGCTGTTGCTGGCTGTTTGGCTGGGGCTGTTGGCTGGGCTGTTAGCTGGGCTGTTAGCTGGGCTGGTGCTGGCAGTTTAGTTGGGTGTTGGCTGGGCAGTTAGCTGGGCTGTGTGGGCTGGGCTGCTTGGCTGGGCTGTTGGCTGGGTCGTCTGCTGTGGGCAGTTAGCTGGGCTGTTGGCTGCGGTTGTGGGGCAGTTAGCTGGGCAGTTAGCTGGGCTGTGGCTGGGGTGTTGGCTGGGCTGTTGGCTGGGCTGTTGGTCTGGGTTGGCTGGGCTCTTGGCTGGGCTGTTGCGTGGCTGTTGGTTGTCTGGGCTCGGTTGGCTGGGCTGTTGGTGGGCTGAGGGTATGGGTTGTGGCTTTAGCTGGGGTTGGCTGGGCTGTTGGCTGGGCTCTTGGCTGGGCTGTTGGGCTGGGCTGTTTGCTGGGCTGTTGGCTGGGCTGTTGGCTGGGCCTGTAGGTTTAGATTGTTAGCGAACTGTTGCTGGGCTCTTATTGGTTTCATGGAAAAATGAGATGCTGCTAAGACCTATCTAGTTGTTGGGTGGTTTAGCTGTGCTGGTTGGCCTGGGCTGTTAGCTGGACTGTTAGACTTGTTGTGTAGTGCTGATTGTGAGCTGGACTGTTTAGCTGGGCTGTTGCTAGACTGTTAGCTGGGATGTAGTGCTAGCTGTTGAGTGGGCTGTTGCTGGATCGTTAGTGGGCTGTGTAGCCTATGTTAGCTGGGATGTAGTGCTAGACTGTTAGCTGGGCTGTTAGCTGGACTGTTAGCTGGGCTGTTAGCTAGACTGTTAGCTGGGCTGTTAGCTAGACTGTTATGGTTCATGAAAAATGAGATGCTTGCTGAACTGGAGTAGGGCCATCATATCTAAGTTGGTTGGGCTGTTAGCTGTGCTGTTGGCATACACACACAAACACATGCACACACACACATACACATAGACACACACCTCCCCAACAAACAGGCATTGAATTAACTAGGTTCCACATCCAGTTCTGTCACCTTGTACTAACTCTGTCACCTTGGACCTGTTCTGTCACCTTGGACCAGTCACCTTGGACCTGTTCTGTCACCTTGGACCAGTCACCGTGGACCTGTTCTGTCACCTTGGACCAGTCACCTTGGACCTGTTCTGTCACCTTGGACCTGTTCTGTCACCTTGGACCTGTCACCTTGGACCTGTTCTGTCACCTTGGACCTGTTCTGTCACCTTGGACCAGCTCTGTCACCTTGGACCAGTCACCTTGGACCTGTTCTGTCACCTTTGACCTGTTCTGTCACCTTGCACCAGCTCTGTCACCTTGGACCTGTTCTGTCACCTTGGACTAGCTCTGTCACCTTGAACCAGTCACCTTGGACTAGCTCTGTCACCTTGGACCAGTTCTGTCACCTTGGACCTGTTCTGTCACCTTGTACTAGCTCTGTCACCTTGCACTAGCTCTGTCACCTTGCACTATCTCTGTCACCTTGGACTAGCTCTGTCACCTTGGACCAGTTCTGTCACCTTGCACCAGTCACCTTCGACCTGCTCAGGAACCAGCTTCACACAGACACATCCCATGTGATGTAAAGTTGACTCTCTGTCTGTGGTGTTTATTAATAGGCAGTATGGATTGCAGGGTAATCAATGCTCTACAGTAGCTGCAGGCTGCACGCGTGTCACATCCATTGACTCATGGATGAATATTCATGTCATGCAGTTTGGTTGAAACAGACAGCAGGGATGGGACATCATTTAGGGCTGAGAGGGATGACGCTTCTCATGGCAACCAGCCAGCCAGTCCTGCACCTCTCTGGGGGGGGAGAAAGAGAGCGAGAGGTCAGAGGTGAGAGAGAGGTGGAGGGAGTGAGACTGACTTTGAGCGTGGGAGATGGAGGGAGAGGTGAGAGTGAAAGAGGCCGAGAAAATGGTGAGAGAGGAAATGCAGTGTTAGGAAGAGAGAGAAGATGAGACAGTGATATGGACAGTAGAGATAGCAAGAAATAATGAAAACGAGAGAGGAAGAGCATAACGAGAGGAGTGAACTCAGGGTAGTCAGGTAACTCTGCTCTGTTTGTCCCCAGTGTTCATCTGCAGCCGAGACTCATGGGAGAGGGGGTTGGTGTGGGACTGCCTCAAGGGCCAAACACACAGGGGCCCGCTCTGACATTGTCGGTCTGCATCACTCACACACGACCACACACACACACACACACACACACACACACACCACACACACACCACACACACACACACACACACACACCACACACACACACACACACACACACACATACACATACATCAACATACATACACATACATACATACATACATTACATACATACATACATACATACATACATACACGCACACTGAGCTGCTCGGTAGAGTAAACATAAACTGGGATAATCTCTTCTGAATATTTGCACTGCTCAATCCCTCTCTCTCCATTATCCCCTCTCTCTCCCTCTCTCACTCTCGCTCTCTCTCTATCTCACTCTCTCTCTCGCTCTCTCTCTCTGTCTCTCTCACTCTCTCTCTCACTTTCTCTCTCTCTCACTCTCTGTCTCTCTCGCTCTCGCTCTCTCGCTCTTTCCCTCTCCATTTATCCCCCTCTCTCGCCTCTTTCCCTCTCTATCCCTCTCACTCATAATCCCCATTTATCCCCCTCTCTCTCTCGCTCTCTCCATTTATCCCCCTCTCTCTCTTCTCTCGCTCTCTTTCCCTCTCTATCCCTCTCTCTCAATGTATCTGCAGCAGGCAGGCAGATAGTACTAAAGTAATTTACTGTGGGTTACACTGCCCCTAAGAGACAAGACTGGTACTGCATTATCATAAGGGATTGGTTCATATATTTATTTTTTTTAATTTTTTTTTCACCTTTATTTAATCAGGTAGGCTAGTTGAGAACAAGTTTTCATTACAACTGCGACTGGCCAAGATAAAGCAAAGCAGTGTGGCACAAACAAAAAACAGAGTTACACATGGAATAAATAAACATACAGTCAATAACACAATATAAATGTCTATATACAGTGTGTTGCAAATGAAGTAAGATTAGGGAGGTAAGGCAATAAATAGGCCGTAGTGGCGAAGTAATTACAATTTAGAAATTAAACACTGGAGTGATAGATGTGCAGAAGATGAATGTGCAAGTAGACATACTGGGGTGCAAAAGGAGCAATATATATATATATATAACAGTATGGGATGAGGTATTTAGATGGGCTATTTACAGATGGGCTATGTACAGGTGCAAGGATCTGTAAGCTGCTCTGATAGCTGATGCTTAAAGTTATTGAGGGAGATATAAGTCTCCAGCTTCAGTGATTTTTGCAATTCGTTCCAGTCGTTGGCTGCAGAGAACTGGAAGGAAAGGCGGCCAAAGGAGGAATTGGCTTTGGGGGTGGCCAGTGAAATGTACCTGCTGGAGCGCGTGCTACGGGTTGGTGCTGCTATGGTGACCAGTGAGCTGAGATAAGGCGGGGTTTTACCTAGCAAAGACTTATAGATGACCTGGTCCAATGGTTTGGCGACAAATATGAAGCGAGGGCCAGCCAACGAGAGCATGAAGGTCGCAGTGATGGGTAGTATATGGGGCTTTGGTGACGAAACGGATGGCACTGTGATGGAATGCATCCAATTTGCTGAGTAGAGTGTTGAAGGCTATTTTGTAAATTACATCGCCGAAGTCAAGGATCGGTAGGATAGTCAGTTTTACGAGGGTATGTTTGGCAGCATGAGTGAAGGATGCTTTGTTGTGAAATAGGAAGCCGATTCTAGATTTAATTTTGGATTGGAGATGCTTAATATGAGTCTGGAAGGAGAGTTTACAGTCTAACCAGACAGCTTGGTATTTGTAGTCCACATATTTCTAAGTCAGAACCGTCCAGAGTAGTGATGCTGGACGGGCGGGCAGGTGCGGGCAGCGATCGGTTGAAGAGCATGCATTTAGTTTTACTTGCATTAAGAGCAGTTGGAGGCCATGGAAGGAGAGGTGTATGGCATTGAAGCTCATTTGGAGTTTAGTTAACACAGTGTCCAAAGAAGGGCCAGAAGTATACAGAATGGTGTTGTCTACGTAGAGGTGGATCACAGAATCACCAGCCGCAAGAGCGACATCATTGATATATAGAGAGAAAAGAGTCGGCCCGAGAATTGATCCCTGTGGCACCCCCGTAGAGACTGCCAGAGGTCCGGACAACAGGCCCTCCGATTTGATACACTGAACTCTGTCTTACAAGTAGTTAGTGAACCAGGCGAGGCAGTCATTTGAGGAACCAAGGCTGTTGAGTCTGCCGATAAGAATGCTGTGATTGACAGAGTCGAAAGCCTTGGCCAGGTCGATGAATATGGCTGCACAGTATTGTATTTTGTCGATGGGGGTTATGATATCGTTTAGGACCTTGAGCGTGGCTGAGGTGCACCCATGACCAGCTCATAAACCAGATTGCATAGCAGAGAAGGTACGGTGGGATTCGAAATGGTCGGTGGTCTGTTTGTTAACTTGGCTTTCGAAGACCTTAGAAAGGCAGGGTAGGATAGATATAGGTCTGTAACAGCTTGGGTCTAGAGTGTCTCCCCCTTTGAAGAGTGGGATGACCACGGCAGCTTTCCAATCTTTGGGGATCTCAGACGATACAAAAGTGAGGTTGAACAGGCTAGAAATAGCGGTTGCAAGAATTGCGGCGGATAATTTTAGAAAGAGGGTCCAGATTGTCTAGCCCAGCTGAGTTTTAGGGGTCCAGATTTTGCATCTCTTTCATAACATCAGCTATCTGGATTTGGGTGAAGGATAAATGGGGGAGGATTGGGCAAGTTGCTGTGGGGGGTGCAGAGCTGTTGGGGTAGGGGTAGCCAGGTGGAAAGCATGGCCAGCCGTAGAAAAATGCTTATTGAAATTCTTGATTATCGTAGATTTATCAGTGGTGACAGTGTTTCCTAGCCTCAGTGCAGTGGGCAGCTGGGAGGAGGTGCTCTTATTCTCCATGGACTTTACAGTGTCCCAGAACTTTTTGGAGTTTGTGCTACAGGATGCAGATTTCTGTTTGAAAAAGCTAGCCTTAGCTTTCCTAACTGCCTGTGTATATTGGTTCCTAACTTCCCTGAAAAGTTGCACATCGCGGGGGCTATTCGATGCTAATGCAGTACGCCACAGGATGTTTTGTGCTGGTCAAGGGCAGTCAGGTCTGGAGAGAACCAAGGGCTATATCTGTTCCTGGTTAAAAAAAATTGAATGGGGCATGCTTATTTAAGATGGTGAGGAAAGCACTTTTAAAGAATAACCAGGCATCCTCTACAGACAGGTCAATATCTTTCCAGGATACCTGGGCCAGATCGGTTAGAAAGGCCTGCTCGCTCAAGTGTTTTAGGGAGCGTTTGACTGAAATATATAAATATATAATATATGTAAAAGTATTGAAATGTAATGTCATTCATTTGTTGTGAAAACACATATTACAGCATCTGGATGTAAATTACGATCATAAAAAGGTAGTCTACTGTTTCATCAATAGTGTTTTAATATGTACTATGTATGTGTTCTGCCACAGTGTATGTGTGGCACTGTGTGAGTTCCAGTGGTTCCCATTTGGGCTCAGAGAATAAAGGAAGATTCATTTTACACATGATTAAACAGATCCTCTATACACCATCCAACCTCTAGAGGGTTTTAGATGATTCTTCATTCTTAAAGACTGCTGAAGTGGAAAAGGTAGTCAGTAGAATATATAGTACTAATAGAATGTAGTCTTAAAATACTGCTACAGCTCTGAGGGTTGAATATGTGCATTTTTAATGGCAGAGTGATGCGCCAAATCCCTTTCTCCTGATCGCCTGAGGGGGTCTGAACGCTCTGTGTTCTCTCATTAGGCCTGGCTCCCTGTCTCCACGGTGATGTGTCACCATGGAGACTCGCCGTGGCAACAGCTGTTTGAAGAGCAGGGATGTATTGATGAGATTGGACAGATAGACAGGAGAATATTTATAGCTGCAGGGCAGGTACGTACAGTCAGGGAGAGAACTGTGATGATGCCACTCGGAGGGCAAAGAGTGTGTTTACATGCACACCAATATATTCGGGATACTCAAATATTCAGTTTTGCTTATCATGGGTGTTATGTAATGATGTAAAAACAAATTACTTCAAAAAGTAGGCTACTTGAGCAATTCAATCCACCATAATAATTCCATAATCATTTAGACTACTTTAATACATGTACTATAATGAACTACTGGTTACTTGCCCCTAATCTAGACAAGTTTCTACTTATTATTTCCGACATCTGATAGGCCACTGTTTGTCAGCTATAGTTAGATACATGCAGCTTCTCTTCTGTCATAACGTGTTGCCCCAGAGAGAAGACTCTAAATAAAGTAGTGCTCACCAGAATAATGTCTTACATTATAGAATTAATGCAATAGTAATCTAGTTAACACTGCTAAAGTTGTCTGTTTCATTTAGGACCAGGGGGGGGAATGCAAGAACTTCAAAACAGTGGAATGGAAAGATTTTCCTGTGTGACATGTCCAAATGAATCGTTTGACGCCTTTTAAGGAAATTCAAAATCTGAGAAAACTATAATCACGTTTCTGATAAACTTCAGTTCATTTTGAGTGCCTATTCTATTTGTTTGAAAGTACTGTATCCAGTGTTAAGAACAACACATCACACATCACATTCACGTTTTCTCAAGAATGCCGAAAGAAAGAAATCATATTTCTCCACTCCTGTTCCCGAGACAAAATAAAAATGTTGACATTTGTACTGCAATGCGGAAGGTAGTATAATTGTGCAGGAGTTTCATATTATATTATACATGTGAGAGGTATTGTCCAGATTCAGTTCATACTCCATTTAACCACGTTAAATTAAACGAGGAATTTGATTATTAATGATACAGGGGATAGTCACGAGCGGGAATATTCAAAATTTGTATGTAAACCAGCTTATCCCTGAATGAGATCTTTAAGCGGGATATGAGCTACCATCCGAGAATACTTGTGATGGAAAAAGTGGTCACTGACATGCAGCCACTTGGGGGTTTTCTTCCTCTCTCTTTTTATGTCATTGTGGTCTCAGTGAGAGGTCTTTGGGTCCTCAACTAGGCCCTGAGTTATGACTCATGATGATTCAGATCAACCCACAACTGGGTTGGACCGCAGCTGCAGCTCAGACCTCTTCTTTGTGTAATAACCATTTTTGGAGTTTTGTGACTGTTTTTGTTGTATTTTGCAGAAAAGTAGGATATATTTTCTTATTTAATGTGCTTAAAATGCTCATCTGAAGAGGGATTGAGACAGAGGTTTTATATTGTTTTCTCTCGTCTGTCCCTGTTCCTGTCTCTCTCTGTCTCTGTCTCTTCTCTCTCTGTCTCTCTTCTCTCTGTTCTCTGCTCTCTCTGTCTCTGATCTCTCTCTGTCCCTGTCTTCTCCTCTCTCTCTCTCTCTCTCTCTTCTCTCTCTCTCTCTCTCCGTCGTCTCCTCTCTCCTCTCTCTCTCTGTGTCTTCTCTGTCTCCTGTCTCTGTCTCTGTCATCTGTCTCTTCTGTCTCCTTGCATTCTTCTCTGTCTCTGTCTTCTCTGTGCTCTCTCTGTCTCTCTCTGTCTCGCTCTCGTCTCTCCTGTCTCTCTCTCTCTCCTGTCCTCTCTCTCTCTCTTCTTCTTCCCTCTCTCTCTGTCTGTCCCCTCGTCTCTCTTCATCTCTCTCTCTCCTCTCTCTGTCTCTGTCTCTCTCTGTCCCTGCTCTCTCTCTCTCGATCTCTCTGTCCTCTCTCTCTCGTCTTCTGTCCCTGTCCTCTCTGCTCTCTCATCGTGTCCCCTCGCCCCTCAGCGTGATAGTTACCCAGACGGGGGGGAGAGAAGAAGCGTCTGGCCTGGGTTGACGAATCTAGGCAGTGACGAGCACCTGTATGAAGAGTTCCCAAGCTCCAGACATGCACTTGTTGACACCAGGAGGTGTGGGAACAACGGCCATAAAATGACGGTAGCCATTCTGTTTGGTCTGTCCGCTCTCTGCTCTTCTCTAGGTAAGTAGAATATTATTTTTGAGTTTTGATTCAATACGCGTAGCTCCCCTAACCTGCTGTTTTATGAATGATCTCCCTAAGACCTCCCAGTGCATTGTGGGTACACATTGCAGTCCTACCTAGAGACATGGCCGCCTGCCCAGTCTATTTGTCAGCGTGCTCCCTCCAAGCCCCCCGCCCCTATCCCGGTGTCACTCAGGAATTAGCTGACGGATTTAGGACCGCCACTGGTGAAACATTACCTCCGCCTTTAACTAGTGTTTAGAGCTCCACAGGCTTCATGGGAAGAAGGGCATAAAAGGTTTAAATTGACTCCTTGAACGGGACTAAAACTGAAATTGATTTATTGTTGTGCTTAACCGCGTGATTCCTCCATGCCCTTCTACTGGAGCAGAATACTAAATAACCTGGAAGATGGAATAGACACGCTCACACACACCACACACACACTCATACACATATGCATTCATACACACACACACACACACACACACACACACACACACACACACACACACACACACACACACACACCCACACACACACACACACACACACACACACCACCACACACACACACACTCAGAGGAGCGAGGCAGAAAGGAGCAGAGAGGATAGGAGCGAAGAGAGGGAGGCAGAGAGAGGGTAGAGAGGAGGGAGAGAAGAAGCGGAGAGAGGATTGAGAAGAGAGCGGGAGAGGGAAGAGATACAGTACATTCTGGAAAGTATTCAGACCCCTTGACTTTTTCCACATTTTGTTACGTTACAGCCTTTTTCAAATAAAATTGTAATCGTTTTATCCTCATAAATCTACACATAATACTCCATAATGACAAAGCAAAAGCAGATTTATAGAAATTGTTCTAAAAAACTTAAATATCACATTCAGACCCTTTACTCAGTACTTTGTTGAGGCACGTTTGGCAGCGATTACAGCCTGGAGTCTTCTTGGGTATGACGCTACAAGCTTGGCACACCTGTATTTGGGGAGTTTCTCCCATTATCCTCTGTAGATCCTCTCAGGCTCTGTCAGGTTGGATGGGGAGCGTAGCTGCACAGCTATTTTCAGGTCTCTCCAGAGATGTTCGATCGTGTTCAAGTCTGGGTTCTGGCGGGCCACTCAAGGACATTCAGAGACTTGTCCCGAAGTCACTCCTGCGTTGTCTTGGCTGTGTGAACCTTCGCCCCAGTCTGAGGTTCTGAGTGCTCTGGAGCAGGTTTTCATCAAGGATCTCTCTGTACTTTGCTCCGTTCATCGTTCCCTCGATCCTGAGTAGTCTCCCTGTCTCTGAAAAACATCCCACAGCATAATGCCGCCACCACCATGCTTCACCGTAGGGATGGTGCCCGGTTTCCTCCAGATGTGACGCTTGGCATTCAGGCCAAAGAGTTCAATCTTGGTTTCATCAGACCAGAGAATCTTGTTTCTCATGGCCTGAGAGTCCTTTAGATAACTTTTGGCAAACTCCAGGCGGGCTGTCATGTGCTTTTACTGAGGAGTGGCTTCCGTCTGGCCACTCTACCATAAAGGCCTGATTGGTGGAGGGCTGCGGAGATGGTTGTCCTCTGGAAGGTTCTCCCATCTCCACAGAGGAACTCTAAAGCTCTGTCAGAGTGGCCATCGGGTTCTTGGTCACCTCCCTGACTAAGGCCCTTCTCCCCCAATTGCTCAGTTTGGCCGGGCAGCCAGCTCTAGGAAGAGTCTTGGTGGTTCCAAACTTCTTCCATTTAAGAATGCTGGAAGCGCCTGTGTTCTTGGAGATTTTTTGGTACACTTCCCCAGATCTGTGCCTCGACACAATTCTGTCTCCGAGCTCTACGGACAATTCCTTCAACCTCATGGCTTGGTTTTTGCTCTGACATGCACTGTCAACTGTGGGACCGTATATAGACAGGTGTGTGCCTTTCCAAATCATGTCCCATCAATTGATTTTACCACAGGTGGTTGTAGAAACATGTCAAGGATGATCAATGGAAACAGGATGCACCTGAGCTCAATTTCGGAGTCTCATAGCAAAGGGTCTGAACACTTATGTAAGTACAGTATTTCTGTTATTTATCTTTAATAAAAACAACAACAACTTAAAAAAAGTTTTTGCTTTGCATTATAGGGTATTGTGTGTAGGTTGGTTAAAAAACTAAAAATGCACCTTTATTTAACTAGGCAAGTCAGTTGAGAACAAGTTCTTATTTACAATGACGGCCTTCACCGGCCAAGCTCGGACGACGCTGGGCCATTTGTGCGCCGCCCTATGGGACTCCCAATCACAGCCGGTTGTGATACAGTCTGGATTCGAACCAGGTGGTCTGTAGTGACGTCTCTAGCACTGAGATGCAGTGCCTTAGACCGCTGGTGCCACTTGGAAGCCCCAAGTGGTGAGAAAAAAACATATATTTAATCCACTTTAGAATAAGGCTGTAACGTAACAAAATGTGGGAAAAGTCCAGGGGTCTTTCCGAATGCACTGTATGAGAGAGAGAGAGGCTGTAAACACAGGATTGTTATTGCCTTGTTGCCATAGTTACCATAGATGCCATAGATGTATGACACCATACAGTACATAGAACAGCTAGAACAACTAAGGATGAAGACCGTGGTGTAAAGTACTTTTAAGTAAAAAATACTTTAAAGTACTACTTAAGTAGTTTTCTGGGGGTATCTGTACTTGACTTTACTATTTATATATTTTTTAACATTTTTACTTTTACTCCACTACATTCCTAAATAAAATAATGTTATTTTTACTCCATATGTCCCTTACAAAAATGTACCATGGTAATACACTGCTCAAAAAAATAAAGGGAACACTTAAACAACACAATGTAACTCCAAGTCAATCACACTTCTGTGAAATCAAACTGTCCACTTAGGAAGCAACACTGATTGACAATAAAAGTTCACACTGTTGTGCAAACTGAATAGACAAAAAGTGGAAAAATTATAAGCAAATTAGCAAGACACCCCCAATAAAGAGTGTTCTGCAGGTGGTGACCCCAGACCACTTCTCAGTTCCTATGCTTCCTGGCTGATGTTTTGGTCACTTTTAGAATTGGCTGTTTCACCGGGTAGCAACAATAAATGGAAATATTAAGACACAAATTGAACATACCTACCCATTACATTGGGAAATAGACCTAGCATGAAAACGGAGTCTAACAACCCACACAAAGTGCTCAGGTAGTGCAGCTCATCCAGGATGCGCACATCAATGCGAGCTTTGCAAGAAGGTTTGCTGTGTCTGTCAGCTGTGAGTTGTGCTCCCCATGAGCTATGGAGCGCTACCAGAGACAGGCCAAGACATCAGGAGACGGATGGAGAGGCCGTGATGGGGCAACAACACCAGGCCAATCAGGACCGCTACCTCCCCTTGTGCAAGAGAGATTAGAAGGAGCAACTGCCAGACCCTGCAAAAATGACCTCCAGCATGCCACAAATGTGCCATGTTTTACTGCTCAAACGGTCAAGAAAAACAGACTCCATGAGAGGTGTGATGAGGGCCCGACGTCCACAGGGGGGGTTGTGCTTACAGCCCAACACCGTGCAGGAGTTTGGCAATGCCAGAGAACACCAAGATGGCAAATTCGCCACTGGCGCGCCTGTTGCTCTTGCACAGATGAAAGCAGGTTCACCCACTAGCACATGTGACAGACGTGACAGAGTCTGAACGCCGTGGATAACGTTCTGCTGCCTGAAAACATTCCTCCAGCATGACCGGCTTGCGCGTGGGTCCAGTCTTGGTGTGGGGCAATTTCTTTGGGGGGCCACACACCCTCCATGTGCTCGCCAGAGTAGCCTGACTGCCATTAGGTACCGAGATGAGATCCTCAGACCCTTGTGAGACCATATGCTGGTGCGTTGGCCCTGGTTCTTTCTAATGCCAACGACAATGCCAGAACTCATGTGCTGGAGTGTTCGAGCAGTTCCTGCAAGAGGAAGGCTTGATGTATGACTGCCCGCCCGTTCCCCAGACCTGAGCCAATTGCAGCACATCTGGACAAACATGTTCTCGGCTCCATCCACCAACGCCACGTGCACCACCAGACTGTCCAGGAGTTGGCGATCTTTGTCAGTATTCGGGTGGAGAATCCCTCAGAACCATCCGCCACCTCCACAGGAGCATTGCCCAGGCGTTGTAGGAGGTCATACAGGCACGTGGAGGCCACACACACTACTGAGCCTCATTTTGACTTCTTTTTAAGGACATTACATCAAAGTTGGATCAGCCTGTAGTGTGGTTTTCCACTTTAATTTTGAGTGTGACTCCAAATCCAGACCTCCATGGGTTGATAAATTTGATTTCCATTGATAATTTTTGTGTGATTTTGTAGTCAGCACATTCAACTATGTAAAGAAAAAAGTATTTAATAAGAATYTTTCATTCATTCAGATCTAGGATGTGTTATTTTAGTGTTCCCTTTATTTTTTTGAGCAGTGTACAATGAAAAAAATATCATGTTTTTTTGTTCACCACCATAGCAGGAAAATACAATGGTATTTGCATTAGTACCATGGTATTTTCTTTCCATGGTAGTGACCCCAAAAAAATAACCATGGTAGTACAATAAAAATGGTTTTGTACTAACAGCATGTAGTGAAACATGAAAGCATGGCAGTTGTTTACAATATATTATTATGGTCTGTGTCCCACCGTTTTTCGGGTAAAGTGACCAGAAACGTAGTAATTTATGGTACTCACATAATGCAACATTGACTACTAACTCTGCAATGGAAAAGCATAGGCCTGGTACCCTCTTGAACCCCTTAAAACTCATAGTGAAAAACCACAACACKCWTGGTCTAGTCGTGTAGTGTACCCTCTTAAACCTTGGAATCTGGTGAGAAGAATGAATGCAGTCTAAAACCTTGAAGATTTAAAATAGTTAGTTTATCTGGTGCTTCTTTCTTACAGTAAATAAAGTTTTCAGTTGGCGCTCTCTCATTCAACAGACTTGGCTATTCTTGTACAATTCTAAATAGCCAACATGCTAAAAAACTATTTGTAAAAAGGTAATAATTATCATCTTATCTCATAGATACATTTTGATCATGTAATTCTCAACAAATCCCTAAAAACTCAAGTTACAATGTTTCCCTTTGTTTACACTCTGTATGAATGTTCCTTGGTCCTGTCGCCATGACTACGACAGGCTAGCTTGACTGGAGCTTTCTTTAGCTGCCGTTAGCTTCTATGCTAACAGGCTTTTATAAATTAATTAAATTATCAAAACATCATCAAAAATGACAAATTATATCATACATTCCGCTTAACTTGATGTTTCATATCCTATGCTTTATAACTTGCTCACAGTGATGATAATATTTCATTTATCTGGTGTCTCTCTCTTCAGTTGGCTCTCTCGTTCAATCGACTCACTGCCTAGGCAGGTTACCACGAGAGTGAGAGCGCATGAAGCAACCACTAGACCTTGTGGCTCCCTCTGCTGGCCGAAAAAAGTGCACCACCCCTTGACTATAAAAACTGTAAAATATGACAAAATGCCAAAGATTAGGCGACCATATACACGACATGGCCAAAAGTATGTGGACACGTAGCCCGTAGAACATCTCATTCCAAAATCATGAGTATTAATATGGAGTTGGTCCATCTTTGCTGCTAAACAGCCTCCACTCTTCTGGGAAGGCTTTCCACTAGATGTTGGAACATTGCTGCGGGGACTTGCTTCTATTCAGCCACAAGAGCATTAGTGAGGCCTGGCTCGCAGTCGGCGTTCCAATTCATCCCAAAGGTGTTTGGTGGGGTTGAGGTCAAGGCTCTGTGCAGGCGAGTCAAGTTCTTCCACACCGATCTAGACAAACCATTTCTGTATAGACCTCGCTTTGTGCACGGGGCCATTGTCATGCTGAAACAGGAAAGGGCCTTCCCCAAACTGTTGCCACAAAGTTGGGAGCACAGAATCGTCTAGAATGTAATTGTATGCTGTGCGTTAAGATTTCCCTTCACTGGAACTAAGAGTCCGAACCCGAACAATGAAAAACAGCCCCGGACCATTATTCCTCCTCTGACAAACTTTAGAAGGGCTTTATATAGAAGGTCTTTATATAGAAGGGCTTTATAAATACATTTGATTGATTGATTGATTGATTGATACAGTTGGCACTATGCATTCAGGCAGGTAACGTTTTCCTGGCATCTGCCAAACCCAGATTCGTCCTTCGGACTGCCAGATGGTGAAGCATGATTCATCACTCCATTTCATGAAGCTCCCGACAAACAGTTATTGTGCTGACGTTGCTTCCAGAGGCAGTTTGGAACTCGGTAGTGAGTGTTGCAACCGAGGACTACGCTACGCGCTTCAGCACTCGGAGGTCTCGTTCTGTAAGCTTGTGTGGCCTACCACTTCGTGGCTGAGCCTATGTTGCTCCGAGACGTTTAGAGAGAGGGAAAGGGGGAAGGGAGAGTGGGGACAGAGAGAGGGGGAGGGGGAGAGAGAGGGAAAGGGGATAGAGATGGGGGAGAGAGTGAAAGGGGATAGATACGGGGGAGAGAGGGAAAGGGGATCGAGACGGGGAGGGAAAGGGGGAGGGGAGAGCGGGAGGGGAGAGGAAGCGAAAGGGGGGAGGGGATAGAGGGCGTTGGAGAATCCAATAATTTAATCTGTTAAGTGATTGTGTGTTAAAGGTAGACTCAGCGATTTGACATAGATACAGAAAGTAAACAGAATAGTGGGTACATTTCTGCAACAACTAAGAGTGTTGAAGCACGAGGCTCAACTTCTTTACTGTTTTGATCCCCTGGCTACCAGCCTGTAACAGTGTGAACAGAACCCATGCACCTGCACAGATACGGGCTGTGTGAGAGTGAAGTCTTGCATCTTGCTCCTTTCAATATCTGCGGTGCTTCTCGTAGCAAAATATTGAAAGGATTATAGCTTTAATATAGCTTTAATTAATTGGCTAAAATAGCGTTATGATAATCCGAAGCAATAATCCCGATCGCTCCTGTTTTAAGCAAACAGATTAAGTCTGTGAGTGAGACTGTGTGTTGGGCCAGCCATCATCAGCTGATGAGACTAATAAATTCTAGGCAGCTCACGAACACACAAACACACACACAGCCCACCTACCCCCTCCCTTCCTGCACACAGTCTATTATTTTGCATCCTCCCCCGCTCCATCCCGCCCTCTCCGTTGCTAAGGCCCTCCTCATCCACCCTGGTATCCAGGATACGGAGACACACTCAACATCCAGATTGGTTGCTCGCTGTAGGGAGGTGAATGTATGGTTGTGTGGCTCCAGGCGGACCCCGGCACCATTTTAGCATTAGAGAGAAAGAGAGAGACGGAGGGAGAGAGAGAGAAAGAGAGAGAGAGAAAGAGAGAGACGGAGGGAGAGAGAGAGAGAGAGAGAGACGAGAGAGAGAGGACGGAGAGAGAGAGAGAGAGAGACAAACATTGGCCTTGTCATTCTTTCTAATAAAGCTAATGTGATAAAAGAAAATGGCTGCCATTTTAGAGGGGAGCAAATAGCGTGTGTAACGTAACGCAGCTACGGGGGAACGACAGAGAGGATGGGGAGGAGAAAATCTACCTCACATCCTGAAGACGTAGAGAGTCAGAGAGGAAGAGAGAGAGGACGTGGAAACCAGAGGAGAGAGAAGAGGGCAGTGCTCAGACACAGGCGGTGAGGCTTCGCGGTGAAGCGGTGCGAGGGGAGAGTGGCGGAGAGGAGAGAGAGGGAGGCGGAAGACAGGCCGGCCGGGTAGTAGTGAAGGAGGAGAAGAAGAGGGAGGAGAGAGACGAAGGGAGGGGGGAGGCCATGCCCGGGCCTATGTCATGGCTCGCGGCGGTGCGCGCTCACCGTGCCCGGCAGCGTTTGGGCGTCCTCAACACCTTGCTACGCTGCAACCTCCACCGCGAGACTCAGAAGGTGGTGGTCTTCATGATCATGATGCTGCTCGTCATCATCAACGTAGTGCTCATGTTCCTCCTGGCTTTCCATAGACAGACACACCGACGACACACTCACACACTCATACACACACCATCAACCATGAAGAGAGAGAGAAGGAAGGAGGAAGATAGGGGAGGAGAGAGGGAGGTGGAGATCCCCTGGTTGGATGGAGCCTAGGATAAGAGGAGGTGATCACAGGTAAAGCAAACCGATGGATGATCTAGACTGGTGATGATGCTAAACCCAGCACCACACAGTTCAGGGTTATATAAGGAACTGCTTAGCCCAGCACCAACACAGTTCAGGGTTATATGATAGGAACTGTTAGCCCAGCACCAACACAGTTCAGGGGTTATATGATAGAACTGCTTAGCCCAGCACCAACACAGTTCAGGGGTTATATGATAGAACTGCTAGCCCAGCACCAACACAGTTCAGGGGTTAATATGATGGAACTGCTTAGCCCAGCACCAACACAGTTCAGGGGTTATATGATAAAGGAACTGCTTAGCCCAGCACAAACACAGTTCAGGGTTATGATAGGAACTGCTTAGCCCAGCACCAACACAGTTCAGGGTTATATGATAGGAAACTGCTTAGCCCAGCACCAACACAGTTCAGGGTTATATGATAGGAACTGCTTAGCCCAGTACCAACACAGTTCAGGGGTTATATGATAGGAACTGCTTAGCCCAGCACCAACACAGTTCAGGGGTTATATGATAGGAACTGCTTAGCCCAGCACCAACACAGTTCAGGGTTATATGATAGGAACTGCTTAGCCGCACCAACACAGTTCAGGGGTTATATGATAGGAACTGCTTAGCCCAGCACCAACACAGTCAGGGGTTATATGATAGGAACTGCTTAGCCCAGCACCAACACAGTTCAGGTTATATGATAGGAACTGCTTAGCCCAGCACCAACACAGTTCAGGGTTATATGATAGGAACTGCTTAGCCCACACAACACAGTTCAGGGTTAAATGATAGGAACTGCTTAGCCCAGCACCAACACAGTTCAGGGATTATATGATAGGAACTGCTTAGCCCAGCACCAACACAGTTCAGGTTATATGATAGGAAACTGCTTAGCCCCAGTACCAACACAGTTCAGGGGTTATATGATTGGAACTGCTTAGCCCCAGTACCAAACACAGGTGGTTATATATAGGAACTGCTTAGCCCAGCACCAACACAGTTCAGGGTTATATGATAGGAACTGCTTACCCCAGCACCAACACAGTTCAGGGTTATATGATAGGAACTGCTTACCCAGCACCAACACAGTTCAGGTATATGATAGGAACTGCTTAACCCAGCACCAACACAGTTCAGGGGTTATATGATAGGAACTGCTTAGCCCAGCACCATGTGTGAGGGACAGGTTAGCTAGCTTGCACCATGGAGGTTGTTGACATCATGATCGATAGCAAATACTCTGCACTGTACGTGTTGTACATGTCTGGTCCGTAGTTAAGTGTTTTTCTGTGTTGTGAATAGAAAGTGTTGGAGAAGAAGAACACATTGCAAACTGCTGGGGTGTGTTTTATTATTTGTGTACTGTTTGTGTACTGTATGTGTACTGTATGTGTATTGTTTGTGTACTGTATGTGTACTGTTTGTATACTGTTTGTGTAGTGTATGTGGTTGGGTCTAGCATGTTAAGAATATGTGAGTTATTGCTTGAACGTTTAAAAAAATATATATATTTCACCTTTATTTAACCAGGTAGGCCAGTTGAGAACAAGTTCTCATTTACAACTGCGACCTGGCCAAGATAAAGCAAAGCAGTGCGACAAAAACAACACAMAYTTACACATAAACAAACGTACAGTCACTAACACAATAGAAAAATCTATGTACAGTGTGTGCAAATGTAGAAGAGTAGGGAGGTAAGGCAATAAATAGGCCATGGAGGCGCAATAATTACAATTTAGCATTAGCACTGGAGTGATAGATGTGCAGATGATGATGTGGAAGTAGAGATACTGGGGTGCAAAATAGCAAAAAGATAAATAACAATATGGGGATGAGGTAGTTTGGGTGTGCTATTTACAGATTGGCTGTGTACAGGTACAGTGATCGATCGGTAAGCTGCTCTGACAGCTAATGCTTAAAGTTAGAGACTCCAGCTTCAGTGATTTTTGCAATTCCAGTCATTGGCAGCAGAGAACTGGAGAAGGCGGTCAAAGGAAGTGTTGGCTTTGGGGATGACCAGTGAAATATACCTGCTGGAGCGCGTGCTACAGGTGGGTGTTGCTATTGTGACCAGTGAGCTGAGATAAGGCGGGGCTTTACCTAGCATAGACTTATAGATGACCTGGAGCCAGTTTGTTTGGCGACGAATATGTAGTGAGGGCCAGCCAACGAGAGCATACAGGTCGCAGTGGTCGGTAGTATATGGGGCTTTGGTGACAAAACGGATGGCACTGTAATAGACTACATCCAGTTTGCTGAGTAGAGTGTTGGAGGATATTTTGTAAATTACATCGCCGAAGTCAAGGATCGGTAGGATAGTCAGTTTTACGAGGGGATGTTTGGCAGCATGAGTGAAGGATACTTTGTTTCGAAATAGGAGGCCAATTCTAGATTTAATTTTGGATTGGAGATGCTTAATGTGAGTCTGGAAGGAGATTTTACAGTCTAACCAGACACCTAGGTATTTGGAGTTGTCCACATATTCTAAGTCAGAACCGTCCAGAGTAATGATGTTAGTAGGGGCGGGAGGGTGCGGGCAGCAATCGGTTGAAGAGCATGCATTTCGTTTTACTTGCATTTAAAAGCAGTTGGAGGCCTCGGAAGGAGTGTTGTTTGGCATTGAAGCTCGTTTGGAAGTTTTAACACAGTGTCCAAAGAAGGGCCAGATGTATACAGAATGGTGTCGTCTGCTTAGAGGTGGATCAGAGAATCACCAGCCGCAAGAGCGATATCATTGATATATACAGAGAAAAGAGTCAGCTCGAGAATTGAACCCTGTGGCACCCCTATAGAGACTGCCAGAGGTCCGGACAACAGGCCCTCCGATTTGATACACTGAACTCTATCTGAGAAGTAGTTGGTGAACCAGGCGAGGCAGTCATTTGAGAAGCCAAGGCTATTGAGTCTGCCAATAAGAATGCGGTGATTGACAGAGTCGAAAGCATTGGCCAGGTCGATGAAGACGGCTGCACAGTACTGTCTTTTATCGATGGCGGTTATGATGTCGTTTAGGACCTTGAGCGTGGCTGCGGTGCACCCATGACCAGCTCGGAAACCAGATTGCATAGTGAAGAAGGTACTGTGGAATTCGAAATGGTCGGAAATTTGTTTGTTAACTTGGCTTTCAAAGATTTTAGTAAGTAATTTAGTTCTGTTACCTTTGCCTTGGGTACAGGAACAATGGTGGCCATCTTAAAGCATGTGGGGACATTAGACTGGGATAGGGAGAGATTGAATATGTCCGTAAACACACCAGCCAGCTGGTCCGCGTATGCTCTGAGGACGCGGCTAGGAATGCCGTCTGGGCCGGCAGCCTTGCGAGGGTTAACGCGTTTAAATGTCTTACTCACGTCGGCCACAGAGAAAGAGAGCCCACAGTCCTTGGTAGCGTGCCACGTTGGTGGCACTGTATTATCCTCAAAGCGGACAAAGAAGGTGTTTAGTTTATCTGGAAGCAAGACGTCGCAGTCCGTGACGTGGCTGGTTTTCTTTTTGTAGTCCGTGATTGTCTTGGAGCTTTGCCGTGAGAGGTGATGAGGCAGCTCAGGACAGGGACAGGTTTGATGCTGAGGCTGGCCCATGGGGTGATGAGAGGGGCAGTACCATGGCCCAGAGCAGTAGTACCATCATGGCCCAGAGCAGTAGTACCATGGCCCAGAGTAGTACCATGGCCCAGGGCAGTAGTACCGCGGCCCAGGGCAGTAATACCACGGCCCAGGGCTGTAGTACCGTGGCCCAGGGCAGTAATACCACGGCCCAGGGCTGTAGTACCGCGGCCCAGGGCAGTAATACCACGGCCCAGGGCTGTAGTACCGCGGCCCCAGGGCACGTAAGTACCGCCGCGGGCCCCAGGCCAGTTAGCCGCGGCCCAGGGCAGTAGTACCGCGGCCCAGGGCAGTAGTACCGCGGCCCAGGGCAGTAGTACCGCGGCCCAGGGCAGTAGTACCGCGGCCCAGGGCAGTAGTACCACGGCCCAGGGCAGTAGTACCACGGCCCAGGGCTACTGATAAGGTGTCACACAGAGAGAAGTGCCCTGTTTACATGGCACTCACATTGGAGTGTGTGTGTATGTTTGGATTCTTCCTCTATTTTCCCTCTATACAAACTCATATCGATATTCCAGTACAGCTAATACTAGAATATTATGTCTTTAACCTGGTTCACGTGATGAATATCTACTGTCAGTGAAAGGAGATATTCTGGTGTTTAGTTGTATAATGATGGCAGGACCAGTAGAGGAAAGAATAGATTTGTGGGGGCATGTCGCCTAGCAACAGGGCCATAGTCCCCCTCACCGTGATGATGGATCTATAGCAGGGAGACATAGATCACCGTAGCCCACAGAATAGACATAGAAATAGACATATAGATCACCGTAGCCCACAGAATAGACGTAGAAATAGACACATGGATCATATTATGATATCACTTAGCCTATGTTTGACAGTAGAGCTGGGCCTATGGAGAAAAATCTAGATCACGATAAATCGATGGAATTAATGCGATAACGATAAATTGAACAATAAGTTTAGAACATCAATATACACCACAGTTTTTAAAATTTACCCTTTTAACTAGTACTAGCCATCGATTTTCCCATTTAACAATAACACATATTAGTGTCATAACTGTCCTGTGAGGATCCAAATGGGTCAGATCAGGTTTGCAATTACTGACTTCAACCAGACCCCCTCTCACTCGCAGGAACTGGTGGGGGTTAACAACTCACGGTGCCCTGTTGTAAATCAAACATTCAGCTCTCCCTCTCCAATGTTCACCAGATGAATGTCTTTTGTTTCAACAGACCTTTTCCCGCTGAAACTCTTAACATGTTCTAAAGCGGATACTGGAACAATATGTCTAACACAGAACGTGGAGAATGGTCAGAGGCGATCTATAGAACACTAACGTCATTTTGTTTGTTATTTTGTGATGTCATTAAAAATGTTATGAAGGAAATACTGTACCTTGGAAAGTATACCCACTACATGGACGAAGATTCCATCCTATGCGTTGTGCACGTAATATGAAAATGATTAAAGTGTTTTTGTTAAGAGAGGGATATGATTTTAGGAGCCATAAGAGACTATTTTTTTTACATAAACTTTGAGTGACAAGTCACGCACCTGAGTGAGGTCAGAGACCTGAGCGTGTCAGTCTGACGGAACCGCCACTTTTGAACAGACTGTATAAAATTATGGGTTAAGAATTAACATACCAGACCAGATATACGTAGAGCTGCAGCTACACGTTAAAAGTAGTCTGAACTCTGAATATCAACACGAGGTAGAGACGATAAACTCACCTCTCTGACAATCACTGGTACGGCTAATTTGCTGTCCTAAGTAAAGTATCTCGAAAAGTGAATTTAAGTGGGACCATTCTACTACTCTTCTCAAACCACCATATTACGCTACTCTCATCACCCCACTGGGAACCATCGACACAGCTGGCTAGCGTATTTTCAAAGAGGTATCTTCCAGAGCGAAAGGAAGGAAAAGCAACTCTGTAGTTCTGTTCAGGACTACACGACAAGTCACCGGATACTGGACAACTACAGAGATGAACAACAGAAGACTTGTTGGAACCCTTTTGGACAATCATAGCCTTACAAGTGTGCCGAGAAAAGGCCCAAACCCCCTTTCCAAGGCTGCCCATTTCCGAGAGAGATGCACGGCTAAACAAGGCATCTCACGTAAATACATTCATGATTTCTTACTCCAAGCGGGCGGCGGTTCGTGTGCAAAGTATAGGAGTACTATTAGTGAGAGTAGTTTCTAAATGTACCAACGTTGTGTCTCTGTCCCTCTCTCTCTCTCTCTCGCCCTCTCCGTGTCTTTTGTAACAAGCAGCTATATTGTTGTCAGTCTGCTAGGGACCTGTTTTTAACGTATTAAGTGTGTATGTTTATCCTGTGTTACCCTTTAATTAGCTAGTAAATAAATAATTGAACCAATTTGTATAGTACTGAATTATAAGTAAGGCTCAGATTTGTGCAGATGCAAGAAGGTTACGACTGTTCAGAATGATGATATGATACGAGGTTATGATTAATAAGTTGACTGTTTATAGATGTGATAGGTTAACACCTTTTAGAGTTTAATTCAGGAGATGGTAACTCTTTAAAGAACCGCTCTCGTGGTGCCCCACATCCTAATGAGTTAATCGTTACATGATTAATTTAATCGAGTAAGAATTAAACAGAATTAGTTTATAAGATAAATAACAGTCTTCAGATTAATGTAAAAGTCAAGTCACGACATTAGCAAACTTATTTCATTACAGACTTCACATTTCTCTGGTATAGGCTACTACGATATCAACAAAATGTCTGTGATGTATGGTCGATGTTGATCATTTTCAGTTTATCGTCCCAGCTATACTCAACCGTATAAAGGCTTAGTATATTAAGAATAGGAGCTTATGCTAGAGGAGTTACGTTATTACTAGTTAGTTAGTTGTGGCTTTTGAGCAAGAATAAAATAATTACTTCTGTTCTGTCCAGGGGATGTGCTGGTATATCACGCTGCCTCACACTACAGAAACAGGAGATAGACTAGTGTCCTATCCAGTGGGTACACTGGTACATCAAGCTGCCTCATGCAACAGTAACAGGAGATAGACTAGTGTCCTGTCCAGGGGGTGTGTGGTATTCACGCTGCTCAATCAGAAACAGGAGATAGACTAGTGTCTATCCAGTGGGTACACTGGTACATCAAGCTGCTCATGCAACAGAAACAGGAGATAGACTAGTGTCCTATCCAGGGGGTGTTACTGGTAATCAAGCTGCTCATGCAACAGAAACAGGAGATAGACTAGTGTCCTGTCCAGGGGATGTACTGGTACTCACGCTGCCTCCCACTACAGAAACAGGAGATAGACTAGTGTCATATCCAGTGGGTACACTGGTCATCAAGCTGCCTCATGCAACAGAACAGGGAGATAGACTAGTGTCTTCCCAGGGGGTGTACTGGTAATTACGCTGCCTCATGCAACAGAAACAGGAGATAGACTAGTGTCCTGTCCAGGGGATTACTGGTATTCACGCTGCTCACACTACAGAAACAGGAGATAGACTAGTGTCCTGTCCAGGGGATGTACTGGTATTCAAGCTGCCTCACACTACAGAAACAGGAGATAGACTAGTGTCCTGTCCAGGGATGTACTGGTCTTCACGCTGCCTACACTACAGAAACAGGAGATGACTAGTGTCCTGTCCAGGGGATGTACTGGTAACTACGCTGCCTCACACTAACAGAAACAGGAGATAGACTAGTGTCCTGTCCAGGGGATGTACTGGTACTTCACGCTGCCTCACACTACAGAAACAGGAGATAGACAGTGGTCCTGTCAGGGGATGTGACTGTACTTCACGCTGCCTCACACTACAGAAACAGGAGATAGACTAGTGTCCTGTCCAGGGGATGTACTGGTACTTCACGCTGTCACACTAACAAACAGGAGATAGACTAGTGTCCGTGTCCAGGGGTGTGCTGGTACTTCAACGCTGCTCACACTACAGAAACAGGAGATAGACTAGTGTCCTGTCCAGGGGATGTACTGGTACTTCACGCTGCCTCACACTACAGTAACAGGAGATAGGCTCCTGCTTTATGGGCCATTCGGACAAGGCGTACTACTATAATGCCAGCATGATGTTGACGCAGTAGTTTGTATGTCTGTGTGTACATGTACAGTTGAAGTCAGAAGTTTACATACACTAAGTTGACTGACAGCTTGGAAAATTCCAGAAAATTATGTCATGGCTTTTGAAGCTTCTGATAGGCTAATTGACATCATTTGAGTCAATTGGAGGTGTACCTGTGGATGTATTTCAAGGCCTACCTTAAAACTCAGTGCCTCTTTGCTTGACATCATGGGGAAATCTAAAGCAATCAGCCAAGACCTCAGAAAAAAAATTGTAGACCTCCACAAGTCTGGTTCATCCTTGGGAGCAATTTCCAAACGCCTGAAGGTACCACGTTCATCTGTACAAACAATAGTACGCAAGTATAAACACCATGGGACCACGCACCCGTCATACCGCTCAGGAAGGAGACACGTTCTAGAGATGAACGTACTTTGGTGCAAAAAGTGCAAATCAATCCCAGAACAACAGCAAAGGACCTTGTGAATGTGCTGGAGGAAACGGTACAAATGTATCTATGTTCACAGTAAAACGAGTCCTATATCGACATAACCTGAAAGGAAGCTCAGTAAGGAAGAAGCCATTGCACCAAACCGCCATAAAAAAGCCAGACTACAGTTTGCAACTGCACATTGAGTCAAAGATGGTACTTTTTGGAGAAATGTCCTCTGGTCTGATGAAACAAAAATAGAACTGTTTGGCCATAATGACCATCGTTATGTTGGAGGAAAAAGGGGGAGGCTTGCAAGCCGAAGAACACCATCCCAACTGTGAAGCACAGGGGTGGCAGCATCATATTGTGCGGGTGCTTTGCAGCAGGAGGGACTGGGGCATTTCACAAAATAGATGGCAACATAAGGAAAGAAAATTATGTGGATATATTGAAGCAACATCTCAAGACATCAGTCAGGAAGTTAAAGCTTGGTCGCAAATGGGTCTTCCAAATGGACAATGACCCCAAGCATACTTCCAAAGTTGTGGAAAATGGCTTAAGAACAACAAAGTCAAGGTATTGGAGTGGCCATCACAAAGCCCTGACCTCAATCCTATAGAACATTTGTGGGCAGAACTGAAAAAGTGTGTGTGTGAGAAAGGAGGCCTACAAACCTGACTCAGTTACACCTGCTTTGTCAGGAGGAATGGGCCAAAATTCACCCAACTTATTGTGGGAAGCTTGTAGAAGGCTACCCGAAACGTTTGACCCAAGTTAAACAATTTAAAGGCAATGCTACCAAATACTAATTGAGTGTATGTAAACTTCTGACCCACTGGGAATGTGATGAAATAAATAAAAGCTGAAATAAATAATTCTCTCTACTATTATTCTGACATTTCACATTCTTAAAAAAAATGGTAATCCTGACTGACCTAAAATGGGTAATTCTTACTAGGATTAAATGTCAGGAATTGTGAAAAACTGAGTTTACATGTATTTGGCTAAGGTGTATGTAAACTTCGACTTCAACTGTACGTGTGTGTATGTGACAATGTGAAATATGATGACTGTAGTACATTTATCAGGCTCTTTAGCTCTCTCTTGCTCTCTCTCTCATTCTCTCTCTTATCTCCACATTGATCTCTGTCAAGCCCCTCTCAGTCTCAGTGGCTTGGCTCAACAGAATCAATGCTTTCCACTCAGAACCTGACCCAGTTAGCTTAGCTAACGCAGTAGCGGAAAGATGATTATGTTGTGTCTGTGCTAAAATGTCGCCTACAGAGTAGAAACATTGTTGTTACAAAGTCATCATTTCTGGGTTGAAACGACATTGTAAACATTGTACTCCTTGTCTGTGGTGAATAGTAGTCATGTTTCAGAGTGATGCGTTGTAGTTTAGTGATACTGTACAGCCCTATTACATCATACAGTAAATCATGCATGTCTCTACTCTATCAGCCACTCTGCTTTCCTGTGAGGTTATTTATAAACTGGTTTTACAAAGTCATCCATTTAAAAAAAAAAAAACATTTAAACCTTTTTTTAACTAGGCAAGTCAGTTAAGAACAAATTCTTATTTTCAATGACGGCCTAGGAACAGTGGGTTAACTGCCTTGTTCAGGGGCAGAACGACAGATTTGTACCTTGTCAGCTCGGGGATTCGAACTTGCAACCTTTCGGTTACTAGCCCAACGCTCTAACCACTAGGCTACCCTGCCGCTGGATGAATAACGTCCAGAGGATTTCCAGACCACCTGACCAGGGAAACCTCCAGGGCCCCTAGGTAGCCCATAACTAGAGTTTTTCCTGATCAGAATTGTTTAAAAAGTTTAGAAACCTTGTTTACCTTGTATTACAATGTTGTCCATTTTTTATTATGTCACTATGAAATCCTCCCATACTGACCTGTGCTGTCCCGTCTCTGTCTGTCTGTCTGTCTGTCTGTCTGTCTGTCTGTCTGTCTGTCTGTCTGTCTGTCTGTCTGTCTGTTTGTCTGTCCCTGTATGTCTGTCCCTCCCCAGCTGATTAGTGATGGCAGCTGTGTGTACGCCGAGGCCCTGTGGGACCATGTCACTATGGACGACCAGGAGCTGGGCTTCAAGGCGGGGGATGTCATCGAGGTAGTTGATGCCACCAACAAAGAGTGGTGGTGGGGACGCATCCTGGACAGTGAGGGCTGGTTCCCAGCCAGCTTCGTCCGGGTAAGAAACTAACTCTACATCTCTGTCTGTCTCTCTCTCTCTCTCTCTCTCTCTCTCTGTCTCTCTCTCTCTCTCTGTCTCTGTCTCTCTCTGTCTCTCTCTCTCTCAGGAACTGAGGACAACAGAAATGAACTACTCTCTCTTACTTATCTTTGATATATATTATTATTGCTAGGGTTGTAAGTGCTGCAGTTGTCCCCCCAAAAAAATTCTGCATCTAAACTTTAGTGATCTGTTACTGAGGGTATTCTATAACAACAGCACCTTTCTCCCTGGTCCCTGTAGTTACGTGTGAACCAGGATGAGCCTATGGAGGAGTACCTAGCCCAGCTGGAGGAGGCTGGGGCTGGGGAGAATGACCGGCCAGGGGTGGGTCTGTTTCTGGGACCAGGCCTGCCTTGTAAGGAACAGATGAGGACGAATGTCATCAATGAGATCATGATCACAGAGAGAGACTACATCAAACACCTCAAAGACATCTGTGAGGTAGGTACAGCTCAGTTCAGACTACAGCGTCTCAGTTCAGACTACAGCGTCTCAGTTCAGACTACAGCGTCTCAGTTCAGACTACAGCCTCTCAGTTCAGACTACAGCCTCTCAGTTCAGACTACAGCCTCTATTCATGACATACAGCCTCTCAGTTCAGACTACAGCCTCTATCAGTTCAGACTACAGGCGTCTCGATTCAGACTCTAGCCATGCTCTCAGTTTCAGATACAGCATCTCAGTTCAGACTACAGCATCTCAACTTTCAACTCACTGATTATTTCTAGGAATTCTTAACATATTTGACGGAGTAAAATCAGGTATACCTCTGTATAATTTACTACATGGGTCTACTGTTCCTCTCAGGGTTTCATCAAGCAGTGCCGTAAGAGGATAGACATGTTCACAGAGGAGCAACTGCTGTGTATCTTCGGGAACATCGAGGACATCTACCGCTTCCAGAAAAGTTCCTGAAGGTCTGGAGAAGAGGTTCAACAAGGAGCAGCCGCACCTCAGCGAGATCGGATCCTGCTTCCTGGAACACGTGAGTACTGTTCAACACACTGTGACACCTGACTTCACCTGACCTGTGTCATATGACCTGCATAACGCTATGTAACGCTGTCAGAAACATGACATTTTATTTATTTTATTTTATTTCACCTTTATTTAACCAGGTAGGCATGTAGTTGAGAACAAGTTCTCATTTACAACTGCGACCTGGCCAAGATAAAGCAAAGCAGTGCGACACAAACAACAACACAGAGTTCACAATGGAATAACCAATACATACATAATATACAATAGTGAAAGTCTATATACAGTGAGTGCAAATGAGGTAGGATAAGGGAGGTGAGGCAATAAATAGGCATAGTGGCGAAATTAAACACTGGGGTGAAAGAAACCACGCTGGTTTCTTCATGCATCGCGCCGACAGAAACAAACATCTTTCTGGTAAGAAGAGGGGCGGGGGGTATGCCTTATGATTAACGAGACGTGGTGTGATCATCATAACAACACACAGGAACTCAAGTCATTCTGTTCACCTGATCTAGAACTCCTACAATCAAATGTCGACCCAGCTTTATCTACCAGGGGAATTCTCTTCAATCATAATCACAGCCGTATATATTCCCCCCAAGCAGACACATCGATGGCCCTGAACGAACTTTATCTGACTCTTTGTACCTGGAAACCACACACCCTGAGGCTGCATTCATCGTAGCTGGGGATTTTAACAAGGCTAATCTAAAACAAACTCCCTAATTCTATCAGCATATCGATTGTGCTACAGGGCTGGAAAAACCCTAGATCATTGTTATACTAATTTCCGCGACGCATATAAGGCCCTCCCCCGCCCCCTTTCGGAAAAGCTGACCACGACTCCATTTAGTTGATTCCAGCCTACAAACAGAACTAAAACAACAAGCTCCCGCGTCAGCGTCTGTTTTCAACGCTGTCCGACCAATCTGAATCCACGCTTCAAGACTGCTTCGATCACGCGGATTGGAATATGTTCCGCATTGCGTCCAACAACAATATTGACGAATATGCTGATCGGTGAGGCGAGTTCATTAGGAAGTGCATTGACAGTATGTCGTACCACAGCAACGATTAAAACATTCCCAAACCAGAAACCGTGGATTGACGGCAGCATTCGCGTGAAACTGAAAGCGCGAACCACTGCTTTTACCAGGGCAAGGTGACCGGAAGCATGACCGAATACAAACAGTGTAGCTATTCTCTCCGCAAGCGCAATCAAACAGGCTAAGTCCCAGTACAGAGACAAAATCGAGTCGCAATTCAACGCTCAGACACAAGAGGTATGTGGCAGGGTCTACAGTCAATCACGGATTACAAAAGAAAACCAGCCCCGTCGCGGACCAGGATGTCTTGCTCCAAGCAGGCTAAACAACTTTTTTGCCCGCTTTGAGGACAATACACAGTGCCACTGACACGGCCCCCTACCACCACCTGCGGGCTCTCCTTCACTGCAGCCGAGGTGAGTAAACATTTAAACGTGTTAACCCTCGCAAGGCTGCAGGCCCAGACGGCATTCCCAGCCGCGTCCTCAGAGCATGCGCAGACCAGCTGGCTGGTGTGTTTACGGACATATTCAATCAATCCTTATCCCAGTCTGCTGTTCCCACATGCTTCAAGAGGGCCACCATTGTTCCTGTTCCCAAGAAAGCTAAGGTAACTGAGCTAAACGACTACCGCCCCGTAGCACTCACTTTCCGTCATCATGAAGTGCTTTGAGAGACTAGTCAAGGACCATATCACCTCCACCCTACCGGACACCCTAGACCCACTCCAATTTACTACCGACCCAATGGTCCACAGACGACGCAATCGCAACCACACTGCACACGCCAACCCATCTGGACAGAGGAATCCCCATGTGAGAATGCTGTTCATCGATTACAGCTCAGCATTTACACCTAAGTACCCTCCAAACTCGTCATCAAGCTCGAGACCCTGGGTCTCGACCCCGCCTGTGCAACTGGTCCTGGACTTCCTGAGCGGCCGCCCCAAGGTGGTGAGGGTAGGTAACAACATCTCCCCCCGCTGATCCTCACACTGGGGCCCACAAGGGTGCGTTCTGAGCCCTCTCCTGTACTCCCTGTTCACCACGACTGCGTGGCCATGCACGCCTCCAACTCAATCATCAAGTTTGCGGATGACACTACAGTGGTAGGCTTGATTACCAACAACGACGAGACGCTACAGGGAGGAGGTGAGGGCCCTCGGAGTGTGGTGTCAGGAAAATAACCTCACACTCAAACGTCAACAAAACAAAGGAGATGATTGTGACTTCAGGAAACAGCAGAGGGAGCACCCCCCTATCCACATCGACGGGTCAGTAGTGGAGAAGTTGGAAAGTTTTAAGTTCTCGGTGTACACATCACGGACAAACTGAATTGGTCCACCCACACAGACAGCGTTGTGAAGAAGGCGCAGCAGCGCCTCTTCAACCTCAGGAGGCTGAAGAAATTCGGCTTGTCACCAAAAGCACTCACAAACTTCTACAGATGCACAATCGGAGCATCCTGTCGGGCTGTATCACCGCCTGGTACGGAACTGCTCCGCCCAACACCGTAAGGCTCTCCCAGAGGGTAGTGAGGTCTGCAGAACGCACCACCGGGGGCAAACTACCTGCCCTCAGGACACCTACACCACCCGATGTCACAGGAAGGCCATAAAGATCATCAAGGACAACAACCACCCAAGCCACTGCCTGTTCACCCCGCTATCATCCAGAAGGCGAGGTCAGTACAGGTGCATCAAAGCAGGACCGAGAGACTGAAAAACAGCTTCTATCTCAAGGCCATCAGACTGTAAAACAGCCACCACTAACATTTAGCGGCCGCTGCCAACATACTGACTCAACTCCAGCCACTTTAAAAATGGGAATTGATGGAAATTATGTAAAAATGTACCACTAGCCACTTTAAACAATGCCACTTAATATAATGTTTACATACCCTACATTACCCATCTCATATGTATATACTGTACTCTATATCATCTACTGCATCTTGCCATCTTTATGTAATACATGTACCACTAGCCACTTTAAACTATGCCACTTTATGTTTACATACCCTACAGTACTCATCTCATATGTATATACCGTACTCTAACCATCTACTGCATCTTGCCATGCCGTTCTGTACCACCACTCATTCATATATCTTTATGTACATATTCTTTATCCCTTTACACTTGTGTGTGTGTATAAGGTAGTAGTTGTGGAATTGTTAGGTTAGATTACTTGTTGGTTATTACTGCATTGTCGGAACTAGAAGCACAAGCATTTCGCTACACTCGCATTAACATCTGCTAACCATGTGTATGTGACTAATAAAATTTGATTTGATTTGATTTAGATGTGCAGAAGATGAGTGTGCAAGTAGCGGTATGCGGGGGTGCAAAGGAGCAAAAAATCAAATTAAAAGCAATATGGTGAATACATAGCATGACGTAACAGGTTAAATGAATGTGTGCTTGGATTGTGGCCTATGATGCCACTCATTACTGTATTATTATACATGCTTTAGTATTTATTTAATTTATTTATTTAACCTTATTTATCAGTGAGTCAGACTGAGACAAGGTCTCTTTTACAGATGAGCCCTGATTTACATAAATTACACACATCAATATAAATACAAAATGCAAACAGAAAGAAAAACACGGTTATAAAGAACATCACATTCATCAGTTAAAAGGTCCTCGATTATCTTTCTGAATTGACCTAGAGGCACCAGAACATCACATTCATCAGTTAAAGGTCCTCGATTATCTTTCTGAATTGACCTAGAGGCACCAGAACATCACATTCATCAGTTAAAAGGTCCTCGATTATCTTTCTGAATTGACCTAGAGACACCAGAACATCACATTCATCAGTTAAAAGGTCCTCGATTATCTTTCTGAATTGACCTAGAGACACCAGAACATCACATTCATCAGTTAAAAGGTCCTCGATTATCTTTCTGAATTGACCTAGAGACACCAGAACAAACACATTCATCAGTTATAAGATCCTCAATCAAAGGCATTTTTGGAGTTAACCATCGTGAGACCGGTGTTGGTAAGTTGTATGTCTAAAGTTTGCTAAAGATATTAGGGACGTGGAACTTTTTATAAAATGGCTTTAATATTAAAAACCTAGCAATGTATCAACCTACGTGAATCACAGAGGCGCCAACTAACTTTCTGGTAGAGAATGCGATGATGACATCACAGAGGGCCAACTAACTTTCCTGGTAGAGAATGCGCAGTGATGACATCACAGAGGGCCACCACGTTTCTGGTGAGAATGCAGTGATGACTTCACAGAGGGCCAACTAACTTTGCTTGGTGATGTCATAGAGAACTTGCATTATCGTAATGACATCACAGAGGGCCAACCAAGTTTCTGGTAGAGAATGCAGTGATGACATCACAGAGGGCCAACTAAGTTTCTGGTAGAGAATGTAGTGATGACATCACAGAGGGCCAACCAAGTTTCTGGTAGAGAATGCAGTGATGACATCACAGAGGAATGCAGTGATGAGTACTAAAACTGTCACCCATAATAAAGCACAGGGCGCTATGATAAACTACATCTAACGGCTTTAATGAAATGGCAGCTGTGTTCATATAGGTGATGTCACCGTAGTCTAGGACCGATAGGAACAGCGACTGAATAATCTACTTTCTACTATTTAGCGAGAGACAGGACTTATTTCTATAGAAGAAGCCCGTTTTAACGCTCAAATTATTTTACTAACTCATGAATATGCTTTTTAAAGACAGCTTTTCATCTATCTAGATGTCCAGATATTTGTAAGCAGGGACACAATCAATAAGTACACCATCCAAAGTACAATGAAGGCAAACTGTAGTTGAGATAGAGCCTGGTCAACCGTGGGGGAAATAGCATACACAACAGTATCATCGGCATACAAGTGCAGGTTACAATTGTTTACAGACAAGTCGATTTTGTTCATATAAATAGTAAAAAGAACAGGACCCAGAATCGACCCCTGCGGGACACCTTTCGTAATATCCAGGAAACCTGATTTAACACCATCAGTAGATACAGTGTGTTATATCGGTCAAGTAATTTTTCAACCAGTTACATGCAGCCTGGTCTAGGCCAATTGAGGAAAGCCTCTGAATTAGCAATGAGTGATCAACAGTATCGAAAGCCTTTGACAGGCCAATGAAGAGGGCAGCACAATGTTGCCTTTTATCCATATAGTTAACCACATCATTTATAACTAGGGATGCAGCAGAGATGACCTGGTCTAAAACCCAACAGATGTACGTTTAGAATACATTTCAAAGATAAGAAAGATCTTAGCTGAGAATGAATCAAGGATTCTAATATTTTAGCTAGGCAAGAAAGTTAAGAAATAGAGGGATAATTATTTAGGTCACAAGGGTCACCGCCTTTTTCGAAGGGGGAGTAAATGGGTCGTCTTACAAACCTTGGGGATAGTACAGATATAATCATCAGGTTAAAAATATGGGTTAATGATTCAGCAATCAGGGGGACAGAGAGCTGCAGCAAAAAATGGATCAAGCATATCTGCCGAAGGGGATTTTTTTTTACATCAATCTTAAGCAAGGCATCAAGCACATCACAGATAGTAAATTGTTGAAATTAAATAGAAGTTGATGGGTTAACTGTTGAGTCAGCTAGAGGCTGGCAGAGGGAAGAATATTCGATTGACTGACCAGGGTCAATTAAACCACAATTTCTTTCAAATAAAAAGCCTGCCGAGATAAAATGCAGACTAAAAGCATCTGTAGTGGCAAAATTGTCCAATAGAATTGTCCCAATTTCCATTCTAATCCTTTAGCCACGATGGAGAATGGTGAAATGTTAGTCTTGACGCACACAAATCAAATGTCCAGAGTTTGATTCAAGTTTGATTCAAGTTGATAAATCATAATCCATTCATTTGTCATTCTTCTGGATACAAAAAATGTCAAGAAAATTCTACCAAAATGAATTCTGATCATTCAAACTAAAGAAACAAACAGCATGGTAAACAAAAGTCTAAATACTGTGTGCTGCCATTCCAGTCCCTCCGTTGGCCTCGGAGCTTATCTGCCTTTTAACTGTATTCTCCATCGGCCTGTAGAGGGGGAACTGGCCTGTAGAGGTGGAACTGGCCTGTAGAGGTGGAACTGGCCTGTAGAGGTGGAACTGGCCTGTAGAGGTGGAACTGGCCTGTAGAGTGGGAACTGGCCTGTAGAGTGGGAACTGGGCCCGTAGAGGGGGAACTGGGCCCGTAGAGGGGGAACTGGGCCCGTAGAGGGGGAACTGGGCCCGTAGAGGGGGAACTGGGCCCGTAGAGGGGGAACGGGCCCGTAGAGGGGGAACACACACTTGACAGGGGATTCATAGCAAACACACATACAACAGAACTGCATCGTGAATTGGAAACATGCTAATATACAACAGGATCTATTTGTCTCCTACGGCATCACTTATTCCATTCTTCTCAGTTATGATGCCAGAGTCAGACAGAACGTGCTTATGCAGGGAAGAAGAGGAATTTGTACGATTCAGTGCATTTACTGTTTTCCAAAATGTAGAAGGATCACCAGCAGTTTATGTTAGGGATCCAAGTCAAGAAACCTCTCTAGAGCCCAAGCTTAATGTTCACCATTTCAAACCGCCATGTTAACGCTTCCTGTCTCCTCCTCTCCCTCCTCAGCAAACAGACTTCCAGATCTACTCAGAGTACTGTAACAACCACCCCAACGCCTGTGTGCAGTTGTCCCGGCGGATGAAGACCAACAAGTACGTGTTCTTCTTCGAGGCTTGTCGTCTGCTGCAGAAGATGATTGACATCTCGCTGGATGGCTTCCTGCTCACACCCGTCCAGAAGATCTGCAAGTATCCTCTGCAGCTGGCCGAGCTACTGAAATACACCAACCCCCAGCACAGGTACTGTAAACCAGCACACACATTCTACTGTACAGTCTAATCTACACCTAATTCGCTTACAGCAGCGGTATTGACACTGATAGTATATTTAGTTATTCTCAGATTGTAAATTGGCAGCCAATATTAGTGACTTTTATATTAAACAAAGCTTTTATAAGATCCAGTGTGATGTGAGAGAGAAAGGAAGTAGAGATAGAGTCTAACGTGGTCATCTGTTCTGGGATCAGGGACTATAAGGACGTGGAGGCTGCCTTGAACGCCATGAAGAACGTGGCCAGGCTGATCAACGAGAGGAAGCGGCGCCTGGAGAACATCGACAAGATCGCCCAATGGCAGCGCTCCATAGAGGACTGGGAGGTGAGGATCAGTGCATCATGGGTCATGGAACAGAATCCATGACTAGGGGTCAGGTTTTCTGACCAGGTGACTTGATCTGGAAACAAAGCCTGAAGTCAGGACCAACTCCGGGCCCTTGCTATACAATACACATCTGTTGGCTGAACAATCTCAACATCTCATGCCCCCGTATCTCTGCAGGCTCTAACATATATTTATTGTTTGGCTTTGAACATGGTCAGGGAGAAGATATCCTCAGTAAAAGTTCAGATCTGATCTTCTCTGGGGAGCTGACGAAGATCTCCCAGCCTCAGGCCAAGAGCCAGCAGCGCATGTTCTTCCTCTTCGACCACCAGGTGGTCTACTGCAAAAAGGTGAGCAACGCGGTTAAAAACTCCAACCCTTCCCTGACCACGTACGCCTTATCCCTCTAGTACCTCCTGTGCAGGGACATGCTGTACTGTTAGGGTTAGTAACAGTTCCCTGTATCCCTCTAGGACCTCCTGCACAGGGATATGCTGTACTGTAAGGGTTAGTAACAGTTCGCCTGTATCTCTAGTACCTCCTGCACAGGGACGCTGTACTGTAAGGGTTAGTAACAGTTCCCTGTATCCCTCTAGTGACCTCCTGCACAGGGACATGCTGTACTGTAAGGGTTGAGTAAAAGTCCTGCTATCCATCTAGACCTCCTGCACAGGGATATGCTGTACTGTTAGGGTTAGTAACAGTTCCCTGTATCCCTCTAGGACCTCCTGCACAGGGACATGCTGTACTGTTAGGGTTGGTGTGGTATATCTATGGTTCTTACAGGTCCTCCTGCGCAGGGACATGCTGTACTATAAGGGTTAGTAACATTAGTATAGAACAGAGGTACGGTGTTCTAGTAGTATAATATTGTATCTGTATGGTTCTTACAGGACCTCCTGCGCAGGGACATGCTGTACTATAAGGGTCGTATGGACATGGACCAGATGGAGGTGGTGGATGTGGAGGACGGGAAGGAGAAGGACTTCAACGTGTCGGTGAAGAACGTTCTGAAACTGCGCTCGCTGGCGGGGGACGAGGTCCACCTGCTGTGTGCCAAGAAGCCTGAGCAGAAACAACGCTGGCTCCGAGCCTTCCAGGACGAGAGGAGGCAGGTGCAGCACGACCGCGAGACAGGTGAGGCGCCGCCCCGTTGCCTTAGGGATAACTGTCAGTTAACCGTCTCTGTCATGATTGTACGCCTCCGTTTGACAAAGGTATGTGATGAGCTGCCGACCTGTGTTATTGCTAGTCAGCTTAAAGCCACTGGATGTGTTTCCTTTCCTGTTAGTCCAATGCGAGTTTGGACCTCCTGTCTCTCTAATGCTGCAGTAATAGTTGAAACAGCTGTTGGCGCTGTGGTCAGAGAACCAGGAAGAGAAGGGTATGCTAATGGCTCAGCGTGTCATTGTTCCCTCCGATAAACAGGCAAAAGGCCCATCAATCCATCTCAGCTGCCCCCTTCGCTTCTCTGCCGTAGTCTCAGGGTTTTGTCTGGGATCTGTGCATGTGTGGAGGGTTCTGGTTGGGAATTCCGTGTGCTCTTGTTCTGAGTCTGTCTGCCTTCCTAACCCTGATCCAGTCAGGTCCCCCTGGAAAACAGAGCATATGGATGTTACTGAAACTTTCTCATCCAACAATCTGGCCTTGTGTTATTCTGTTCACTCTGAAAAGCTGGGTATTGATGGCACTGGCAGAATGGATCTGTGATATCCACAATGACCTATGACCTATGTGGTTTCTACCTCCAGGATTCTCTATCACTGAGGTCCAGAAGAAACAGGCCATGCTCAACGCCTGCAAAAGCCATCCAGCTGGGAAACCCAAAGGTATGTCTGGGTAATGTAGTCCTTAGGGGGTTATACTGAATATGGGTGCATGGCAGGAAAACTCCATTTCCCTTTGGGAGTTTTATTTTTGGCTGTGTGGATGGGTATGTGTAGTGTTGTGGATTTTTTAAATAAGCTTAGATAACATGTTTGGCTATATTTCTACACATTGAGTTTGTAATAATATTATCAATATAATATTCAAATGAGCCTCTTTAGATTGAAATGCACTCGAATCCCCCCCCCATCTACAGTACCAGTCAGAGTGTACAAGCTGTCATCAAGGCAAAACCCCTCCCTCTGTTCTCTCTCCCCAGTGGTGACCCTTATATTACTAACCCCTTCTGTTCTCCTCTCCCAGCGGTGACCCTTATATTACTAAACCCCTTCTGTCTCTCTCTCCCAGCTGTGACCCTTATATTACTAACCCTTCTGTTCTCCTCTCCCCAGTGGTGACCCTTATATTACTTAAACCCCTTCTGTTCTCCTCTCCCCAGCGGTGACCCTTATTTACTAAACCCTTCTGTTCTCCTCTCCCCAGCGGTGACCTTATATTACTAACCCCTTCTGTTCTCCTCTCCCCAGCGGTGACCCTTATATTACTAAACCCCTTCTGTCTCCTCTCCCCAGCGGTGACCCTTATATTACTAAACCCCCTTCTGTTCTCCTCTCCCAGTGGTGACCCTTATATTACTAAACCCCTTCTGTTTCTCCTCTCCCCAGTGGTGACCCTTATATTACTAAACCCCTTCTGTTCTCCTCTCCCCAGCGGTGACCCTTATATTACTAAACCCCTTCTGTTCTCCTCTCCCCAGTGGTGACCCTTATATTACTAAACCCCTTCTGTTCTCCTCTCCCCAGTGGTGACCCTTATATTACTAAACCCCTTCTGTTCTCCTCTCCAGTGGTGACACGGCCCTATTGTGACTTCCTGCTCCGTCAGAAGCAGCCGTCTCTGCCCAGCAGCGTCCCACAGCAGCAGGTCTTCATGCTGGCTGAGCCCAAACGCAAGGCAACCACCTTCTGGCAAAACATCGGCAGACTGACGCCTTTCAAGAAGTGAAACGCCAAAGGAGAGGAGAGCTCTCTGCTCGTGCCTGAACTTAACTTTTTATGCCAGATGCTCTTTTTTTATATATACATAATCCTATCCTAATTGATATACTGATATCGTGAAAGATTATTATGATATATTTTTTTCTTTGAGAAAGCACTTTATAAGCTGGTTACAATTAGACTTGGGAATGGTTCTTCCGGACGTTGTGTGTGTATATATACGTTGGGCGACCGTTACTAGGACTATTATACCTGCTACTGCAACCAACAACCAATTGGTTCCACTACTGCTGCGTGATCATGTGACTGCCAGTGAGGCTCCTCTTTATGAAAGACGTTGACTGGCGACAACAAAATGTTATTTTCCCCCCCCAGTGTTTATGTTTTCCCACAAACTGTTCACAGTGACAGAAACATGTTGCTTTCTGGGAAAAAAGGTGAAAAATTGTGATAAAGGTTTATTGTACTTCTCTGTGTACAAAGATGTTTTCCTGGTTTATTTTAACTATTTAATAAGAGTCGATAGTTCACACGCCTTACCTTTGAACTGTCCCAAACTCGGTCCTCTGGACCCCAAGGAGTGCACATGTTGGTTTTTTGCCCTAACACTACACAGCTGATTCAAATGATCAAAGCTTGATGATTATCTGAATCAGTTGTGTAGTGCTAGGGCAAAACACTAAACATGTACCCCTTGAGGACTGAGTTTGGGAAACCCTGCCTTACCCTGCGAGTAATTAACTTCTTTATAGAAGTGCCATCTGAAGAGTGTACGGATGCTTTGAAACACAGCATGAAGAGTACTGTTTTACCTTTTATAAACCCCTACATTTACATTCATTTAGCAACACATTTTGTGATTCTACATGTTTTCTCAAAATGAGGCTGGATTGAAGAGGTGCAACTGCACTTGTGTTCCCCATCGGAACGCTGTCTGTCTGTGACACCTTTCAGAAGTGTTAATTTACAGGTGAATATTCTGTCGGTTATTCGGTTTCGGAAAGACAAAGTTGTCTGTTGTGACAAAAAAAAAAAATGTGTGTTCCCGCTGATGAAGAGACTACAGGCTCCCTTGTATCCCTGCTGATGAGGAGACTACAGGGAGCTTGAAGATTCCAGGGAAATATAGTGTATTTGGAAAGTATTCAGACCCCTTCCCTTTTTCCACATTTTGTTATGTTAGCTTTATTCTAACATGGATTAAATAAACATTCTTATCAATCTACACACAATACCCTATAAAGACAAAGCAAAAACAGGTTTAGATTTTTTTGCAAATGTATTAAAAACAAATACCTTGTTTACATAAGTTTTCAGACCCTTTTCTATTAGACTCAAAATTAAGCTCAGGTGCATCCTGTTTCCATTGATGATCCCAGCAGGTAGCCTAGTGGTTAGAGCATTGGGCCAGTAACCGAAAGGTTGCTAGATCAAATCCCCGAGCTGACAAGGTAAAAATCTGTCGTTCTGCCCCTGAACAAGGCAGTTAACCCACTGTTCCTAGGCCATGGCAAACTCAACGTGGGCTGTCATGTACCTTTTACTGAGGAGTGGCTTCCGTCTGGCCACTCTACCATAAAGGCCTGATTGGTGGAGTGCTGCAGAGATGGTTGTCCTTCTGGAAGGTTCTTCCATCTCCACAGAGGAATTCTGGGGCTCTGTCAGAGTGACCATTGGGTTCTTGGTCACCTCCCTGACCAAGGCCCTTCTCCCCGATTGCTCAGTTTGACCGGGCGGCCAGCTGTAGGAAGAGTCTTGGTGGTTCCAAACTTCTTCCATTTAAGAATGATGGAGGCCACTGTGATCTTGGCCACTGTGGTACCCTTCCCCAGATCTGTGCCTCGACACATCGTGTCTCTGACCTCCATGGACAAGTCCTTAGACATCATGGCTCGGTTTTTGCTCTGACATGCACTGCCAACTGTGGGACCTTATATAGACAGGTGGATATACTGGTACCACAGCTCCTACCTGGATATACTGGTACCACAGCTCCTACCTGGATATACTGGTACCACAGCTCCTACCTGGATATACTG